>NC_134486.1:354342910-354465626 GCF_040206685.1 Ascaphus truei
AGAGGCAGAGAGGGGAGAGAGGCAGAGAGGGGAGAGAGGCAGAGAGGGGACAGAGGCAGAGAGGGGACAGAGGCAGAGAGGGGACAGAGGCAGAGAGGGGACAGAGGCAGAGAGGGGACAGAGGCAGAGAGGGGACAGAGACAGAGAGGGACAGAGACAGAGAGGGGAAAGACAGAGAGGGGAAAGACAGAGAGGGGAAAGACAGAGAGGGGAAAGACAGAGAGGGGAAAGACAGAGAGGGGAAAGACAGAGAAGGGGAGAGAGACAGAGAGGGGGGAGAGAGAGAGACAGAGAGGGGGGAGAGAGAGAGACAGAGAGGGGGTGGTGAGACAGAGAGGGGGAGAGAGAGAGACAGAGAGGGGGGAGAGAGAGAGACAGAGAGGGGGGAGAGAGAGAGACAGAGAGGGGGGAGAGAGAGACAGAGAGGGGAGAGAGAGAGACAGAGAGGGGAGAGAGAGAGACAGAGGGGGAGAGAGAGACAGAGGGGAGAGAGAGAGACAGAGAGGGGGTGGAGAGACAGAGAGGGGGTGGAGAGAGAGAGGGGTGGAGAGAGAGAGGGGGGAGAGAGACAGAGAGGGGGAGAGAGACAGAGAGGGGGGAGAGAGACAGAGAGGGGGGAGAGAGACAGGGGGGAGAGAGAGAGGGGGGAGAGACGGGGGTAACTGACTGACGGGGGGAGGCAACTGACTGACTGGGGGGGGGGTAACTGACTGACTGGGGGGGTGGGATGACTGACTGGGTGACTGACTGGGTGGGGGGTGGACTGACTGGGTGGGGGGTGGACTGACTGGGTGGGGGAAGACTGACTGGGTGGGGGGATGACTGACTGGGTGGGGGGTGGACTGACTGGGTGGGGGGAAGACTGACTGGGTGAGGGGAAGACTGACTGGGTGGGGGGGATGACTGACTGGGTGGGGGGGATGACTGACTGGGTGGGGGGGATGACTGACTGGGTGGGGGGGAAGACTGACTGGGTGGGGGGGAAGACTGACTGGGTGGGGGGTGGGATGACTGACTTGGTGACTGGTGGGGGGGTGGGATGACTGACTTGGTGACTGGGTGGGGGGGGTGGGATGACTGACTTGGTGACTGGGTGGGGGGGTGGGATGACTGACTTGGTGACTGGGTGGGGGGGTGGATGACTGACAGGGTGACTTTTGACTGACTGGGGGAGTGGGGTGACTGACTGGGTGGGGGGGTGAGGTGACTTACTGGGTGACTGGGTGGGGGGGTGACTGACTGAGTGGGGGGTGACTGACTGAGTGGGGCGGTGACTGACTGAGTGGGGGGGTGGGGGAGTGACTGACTGAGTGGGGGGGTGACTGACTGAGTGGGGGGGTGACTGACTGACTGGGGGGGTGGGGGGGTGACTGACTGGGGGGGTGGGGGGGTGACTGACTGGGGGGGTGGGGGGGTGACTGACTGGGGGGTTACCTCTGGTGTCCTGCACACACACATTCTCTCTCATACCCATACACACACACAAACACAAATACTCCATCTCTCTCGCCCACACACACACACACACACACACACACACACACACACACACACACACACACACACACACACACACACACACACACACACACACACTCTCTCTCTCCCACACACACACACACAATCTCTCTCTCCCATACACACATATTCACACATACACACACACACACACTCACACACACACTCTCTCAATCTCTCTCTCATACCCATACACACACACGGGAAGGGACGTGCACCGGAGGGGAGAAACACCCCGCTACTTCCTCCCGCCCCGCGCGAGCAACGGGAGCACCGAGGGGAGAGAATCACCGGAAACTGCAACATCTGCAGACCCGCGCGGGCAGCGGGAACACAGGAGAGGGAGGGGCGAAGAAACACCCCGGCCACTACGTGACCCGCGCGGGCAGGGGGAACAACGGAGGGGGGGCGAGAAACACCCCGGCCACTACGTGACTCGCGCTGGTAGCGGGAACACCGGAGGGGGGGGGGGGCGAGAAACACCCCGGCCACTACGTGACCCGCGCTGGTAGCGGGAACACCGGAGGGGGGGGGTAGCGGGAACACCGGAGGGGGGGGGGCGAGAAACACCCCGGCCACTACGTGACCCGCGCTGGTAGCGGGAACACCGGAGGGGGGGGGGGGCGAGAAACACCCCGGCCACTACGTGACCCGCGCTGGTAGCGGGAACACCGGAGGGGGGGTAGCGGGAACACCGGAGGGGGGGGGGCGAGAAACACCCCGGCCACTACGTGACCCGCGCGGGCAGGGGGAACAACGGAGGGGGGGCGAGAAACACCCCGGCCACTACGTGACCCGCGCGGGCAGCGGGAACACCGGAGGGGGGGGGGCGAGAAACACCCCGGCCACTACGTGACCCGCGCGGGCAGCGGGAACACCGGAGGGGGGGGGGCGAGAAACACCCCGGCCACTACGTGACTCGCGCTGGTAGCGGGAACACCGGAGGGGGGGGCCGAGAAACACCCCGGCCACTACGTGACCCGCGCGGGCAGCGGGAAACACCGGAGGGGGGGGGGGGCGAGAAACACCCCGGACAGTACAGTATGTGACCCGCGCGGACCGGAGGGGGGGGAGGGAAAACCCCCGGCTTTTACAGTATGTTCCGACCCGTGCGGGCAGCGGGAGCACCGGAGAGAGGGGGAAGGATGTACAGTATCAGTGTCTATAGTATATAAATATTTAAAGTGCATTAAATTCCCCCCACCTGAAGAATCTGTCCAAACTCCTCCATGACCGGATCAGTAAATTGTAAATTATAGGAGCTGACACAATTATACAGGAGGATATGAGGAGGAGGAGGAGCAGCAGACACACGCACTCAACCCCCTCCCCCCATTACTTACCCGTGCAGAAAGGGCGGTTTGAAGTCCTGGCAACTCCATCCCACGTCACAGCCAATCAACTACGAATTTTTTTTTTTTTACAAACGGGATTTTTTTTTTTGCAGAGCAGGGGAAAGGTTACTGGCCACGAGCCAATATCCGATCGCAGCTGGCGAGTTGGCGACCGGGTTTGTCGAGCACTGTATATATATATATATATATATATTTTTTTTATACTTCTCCAATTACTGTGTATATTTCTATGGGTATGTTCTTTTAAAGTTACAGGGTTAAAGATATTTATATCTCTACTCAATTAACCTATCAGGTTCATATTTATCTTATATAAGCTCATTAATTACTCCCTATGTCACACCCTTGAAGTCGGAGCTACAGCTGACGAAACGCGTAGGTTACGTCACTGTGTCCACCAGCTGGTGTGGGAGGAGGGCCAAGCAGCGTTAGGAGTTTGGAGAGTGGAGAGCACTGGCTTTATTTACATCGGAGTTTAATAGCGGGACTTGTAGCGTGTGCGGCTGCATTTGGCTTTCCAACCGCCATTTTTAATCTGCTGCCACATACCCCTTGGAGGAAATTGGCTATCGTGAGAGGGGGTATTGGGGAGACAGGACGTCACCTCTAGTGCTAGCCCAGATCAGCGTTAGCATCTTTATTGTGCAACTGCCGGCACAGCTGACGGAGGGCCGCTGAGACCTCGTGGGGTCTATTGCGGATACACTTACCAGGTGAGTTCGTTCCCATACCCCCTCTGCCTTCATCCCGTGGATCCATCAATAAGTTGCAGTTTGTAGCCTTTCTTGCTACTTAGCACTCCACGATGCCATTTATCTCCACCTACCAATTCCTATTGCTGCTACGGTTACTATCTGTTGCTATGCAATCCAGCATTTGACATTTATCAGTGCCATTTCCTCCCTTTAGACCATTTTGGACTAATTTTGGACACAGCTATTGGATATATATATCTTTTTATTTTCCTATTATATCCCCATGTATTGTATTGTTATGTTTTTATATTTACTGTTTGTATTCTCTTTCTGTTTATCCTGCAACAGGCCAATATTTGTCTTTATTAAATTTCTTCCTTATTTTATATTATTTAGGTTTGCGCTTTCTTCTTTTTTCTTTATTTAGGGTAGGCATATCTTATTGAGAGCTGCATCCCTTATAGCTAATTTCTCCTCAATCAGTGCATATTTCTTATATACTTGTAGCCCTTTTTCTGAACCCTCCCAAAGGAACTACTGGTCACTGTACAACACCTGCGGCTCCAGGAGATCTGAGCCTCCGATAGCTGGGAGCCTGGGGTAACACTCATACACTTACTTAGCGCAGCGCCTCCACTTACCCAGGATCCCCGTGATGTGAGATTCCCCTGGGCAAGAAACATACAACACCATATGATTGTAACTGGTTTTACTAATAATAATGCATGGTAGCAATAACACAACATGTACACTTATACTCTAACGCTATAACCTTAACATGTAACCTCAGTGGCTCGGCCACTCTCATCAGGAGCAACGTCTCCGTCCCCTCACCGCGTGCCCCACACCGTGTCCATATATGTTAAAGTGATGGTATAGGCTCAGTTCTTTAACCACTCGCTCAGTGTTCCTAAAGAGTTTAGCCTAAGGCGGGATCAGCGCCTGTTGACCGGTGTTGGTGCACTTGATGTTATAGTACCTTTCGGTCACGGCGGTGACCGGTACCTCTTCACAAAGGGTCAGATGAATCAGCGGTCTGCCTCCTGGGTCTCAATGTCCAGCCGTCTGGTCCCAGACGACTCACCAGCAGACCTGCTCCGCACGCTTGTCCTTTTGTCCCTAGCTGGTACTCAGTAAGGGTGATGCTCGCTACTACTATAGGCCATCCCTGCAGCACAGCAACCTTTGGTGTCTTCAGGGAACACTCCTAGGGGACTACGGGGTAGCCTGTCTTATGCAAGTGGGTCACTGACCCCCTGCACCCACACTACCTCTCCGTTCACCACCCGGGTCCCCTCTGACTAACCTCTCCCTAACCTCTGCAGCAAACGCACTGCATTCACACTGAACCTGCAGCAACCCACTGCACTCACTCGGTGCCTGCAGCAACCCACTGCACTCACACGGAACCTGCAGCATCCACTGCACTCATTCGGTACCTGCAGCAACCCACTGCAGCCAACCTGGTACCTGCAGCTACACTGCACTGCACACACACACAGTGCCTACTTGTCAGCGCTCACAGCACTACTAGCTGTAACACTGACAAGACTGCACACTCACACCTAAGGGCAGGGTCCCTAACCTAGGGGCCGTCCCTCAGTACATACCCACTACCCTGGTGGGGATTGGGGCCTGCCTGGGATCTGGGGAACTACCTTACCTGGTGTAGGAGCCACTTGCCCCCTACACCCTTCCTTCCCCTTCCTGCTCCCAGCTCCAACTGTCAAACGTGGTCCTTGCAACATTCTAGCCTTCCTCCACAGGAGAAGCTGCAAAACCCTATATTTGCTGGCTGGCTGCACGTGATGTGGGTGAAAGAACAATCCCCAGAGGCTGTTGGGAATTGTAGTCCATTCAGGACCTCTTTAGCATTGGTACCGCGTGCGTTACCCTTACTGCGCCTGCGCGACCAACGCGCACGCTCGCGCAACCTGTCATGGCGGCCCCCGCTAGCCGGGTGTGCCGCAGAGCCTCGGAGCGCTACATGGGGGGTCTCTGGGGCTGAAAAGAGACCGGGGTTATATACTTTGCACCCTATAAGCATTTAAAATGCAGAGCATTTTAGTGATTGTTCCCGTTTTTCTTCGCTTTCTGTGTTATCTGAACTCTGTGATACAGCTTGGGATGGCAAGAGCCCCGTTTGTTAACTTAGATCCATTTGGAGACGACCTTTAAAAATGAGAGTAACAAAAGATTATTATGTAAACAACCCTATCTAGTAACATTGGATATATTCACAAATATCGTTTATGAGATAAAACTGCAATGACACATGAACATTAGGCAATAGGTCATTTTATAGGATTACAATTGTGTTTCCTATTTAAAACAAGAGGATATTGATTTTCACCTACAGTACACAAAGAAAATAGGCAACTAAATCACATGTATATGTCATCCATTGCTGCATATGTTTACAACAGACGACAGAGAAGCCCAATGCTACATCCAACATGACAGAAATACACAGTAAAATACACAGAAACTAGGGAAGTGGGGAGGGGCGGGCTTAAAACCTGGGAAGGAGGAGCCACTAACCTCCACCAGCTGGAACAGCTGAGAATGGGTTAACAAAACACAGAACCCCAGCAAGCTCTTTTTGGAAACCCCTGAGCCCCCACAAAATATATATATGTATATGTGTCAAAATGGAGTGCTATTGAGCGTGGCATATGTATACAACAGAGGACAGAGAAGCCCAATGCTACATCCAACATGACAGAAATACACAGTAAAATACTTATATATTCTCTTGAAATAGGGTCATTTAGTTTAACCCTTTGGCCAAAGCGTTGTAAGCTTGCGAGCCACGTCAAGGCAGACACCTGTTCGCAAGTCCTAACACTACCAGATAAAATACTAATATACCTCTATTAGGATTAAAATTCTCATTTACCTCTATTAGGAGGGAGAAAGACCACAGTGGGTCTATATCCAGCACAATGAGGAACTTGCAAACTAGGGGAGTGGGGAGCATAGCGAGGGAGGCACCAGGTGCCTCATAGGAGCCAATAGGGCTGCAGGATTGCGCTGGCGAGAGAAGGATACATACGCTTAGCCCACGCTGTCAGTTGGAATCAGGGAGCTGTGAGGGAAGGAAGGGTGCGGGGAGCGAGTGCAGCTCCTGCACCCAGATAGGTACCCACACCCCAGGAAGACCCCAACTCCCCACCAGATTAGTGGGTAATTGATCAGGGACGGCCCAAGATAAGGACATGGCCCTTAGTGTCAGTGTGATGTCTTGTCAGGGTCACGGCTGTCAGTGACGTGAGGTCTGACAGGCAGGCACAGTGTTAGTGCAGTACGTTAGCTGCAGGTAGCGAGTAGGTTGTAGCAAGTTACTACAAGTGCTGCGAATGCTAGTAGTTAGTTAGTCAGGACCAGGAAGAGCTAGGGGGACGGGATAGGCCATTAACCCCTTAGGTCCCAGGTAGGTCCTCATTCCCCAGCTTGGTTAGCTTCCCCAGCCCCTAGGTTAGGGACCGTGTCCGTAGTGCCAGTGATAGACAGGGACACAGCGGATGCTGCGCTCCACGAGAGACGACTTGGGCTCAAGTCGGTACCCAGAGACTATCTCCAGGGTGGGATCGCCCCTGGGGGGACCCCAAGCAAGGATTCAGACGGGATCCAGAACGACTGATCCTTTGCGAAGCTGTTGCTGCTCCGAGCACCGGAGTGCTCGGCAGGTACTATACATATACAAGTGCACCAACGGGCCCTTAGTATAATAGTGACTGCGCAGTCACCCATTGCTTCCCTCTGCAAGAGTGCGGGACATTGGGTGGGGTTTCTATGGACACTGGGTGGGATCACCTGGTGTTGGGGAAGCGTCCTGCGCGACGCAGTTAGTGTCTCCTCTAGAGAGGGACACCTGTTATTGTGGTAGTGATGTCACATGTTTGCTTTGCACGTTAGTAAAAGGAATTGGTTATTATACATACAGTGTATGTGATTATTGTATTTGTCCTGCGAGGAACTACTCCCCTCGGGTGGGAGCCATCGCAGGTGGAGGCGCTGCATCGAGTAAGTGGTTACTCATAATATCATCATTGCCCCAGGTTCCCCGTGGCGGAAGCTCAGCCCTCCTGCGAGCCAACAGGTAAAGCACCACGCCCTGGTAACCCCGTATGTCCTCCGCACCCACACTAGATCTGCGATTGGGGGGGGAATACCCGTTACATATATATATATTTACAAAAAAGGACTGCGCTTGAGTGACTGTTGCTAATAATGCCCAATCAGTGGTGGAATATATGAATACATCCTAACCAATGTGTCAATAAATCATAAAAACTCCACTAGATATCAAACATAGATGACCGAGCATGAAATGCTAATTCGAATAAAATAAAAACTAATTATAGATAGTACTGTGGATGCCTAGTAAACCCAAGGAAAATGGATAAAAAATAAGAAAATAAAAAATACAATACTTAAAACAATGTGTCATTATGAGTCCATGAAATATAGAGTCCAATACAGCAAAAAAACGCACTAATACAGGAAACAGGCAGCCTTCTGATAGGGCCCAACGAACTCCCCACTCCACCTGTATAGAAAAAAGAAAAGTAAAAAAGCGCCCAATCCTAGTGCATTACTGTAGAAAAAATGGATTTAATGTTCCAAAAACTCAATGGTCAAACTCACAAACAATGAAGGTTAAAAGACATGTATGAGATCAATACTCATGCTCCGAATGGTCGGCAAGAACCACTCCTCTGCTCAACTGATCCGCAGACCGGTGTGATCCTCGTGAGTCTCCGTCCAGCAGGAACTCTCGGCGTCAGTGGCTCCACGAACTCTTCCCCCGGGGAACATGCACCAGATGTCCCTGGTTACAACCAAGGGGGAAGGCGGCTGTAGCAGGACCACTGGTAGTGGCAGTCTCTTGGTTTAGGTTACAGCAAATCACCAAACGCTAGGTCATCCACAGCACATATACCCTATGCGTTTCATCAGATTTGCTGATTTCATCCTTGAGTTTTTGGAACATTAAATCCATTTTTTCTACAGTAATGCACTAGGATTGGGCGCTTTTTTTCTGACTGACTGACGCACACACACACAGCCTGACGCGTGCACGCATGCACACACATCGACTGACGCGCACACACACTGCCTGCCATGCACACACACACACACACACACTGACTGACACACACACTGACCGCACACACACACAGACTGACGCGCGCGCGTTTTCTGGGTATGCACCTTAACCCTGGCTGTGCTCAAAGCTGTGACCATGCAGCAAGCTTAAGCCTATAGGGAACCATGTTAAAAATGGTTATTGAGGCAAAAAGTGACACTGTGTGCTCATTTGCATGTCATTTCCCAGAATCCCTTGCTGCAGTGGAAGTGCTGTATGCTGGGTGATAATGGGGAAAGGCGGGGTTGCAGACCTGCCTAAGACATGCAGATGAGCATACAGTTATATTTGCATATATATATATATATATATATATATATATATATATATATATATATACACACACATTATTTTATGCTACAATGTAAGTTCCTTGTCCAATAGAGTTCAGTGTGCAAAGACAGGGATATATTAGTGACCTGAAGCTGCATTGGGGAGGAATACAAAGACACTGAGATCAAGTAACACACACTATTTTCTGCCCCACCATTAGCAGAAATGCTTTGTGACAATAACAGCCCACTTACCCCTTTTCATAGTCCGCATTCAGGGTGCTAGGCTTCCTCCCTGCACCAACCCATTGGTGTTCCTATCGTTGCTGCCCTGATCTTTCCTGCAGCTGCATTATTGAGCCAGCATACAGTACTAGCGCATCGCATGCACATTCATTTGTTGGACAACATGCTGATCACCTTGGTTACCAGTGACACTTTGAGTCGACAGCTCAGCAATCAGCTGTTTCCCCGTGCACCACAGACACTGACGTGACGTCAGCTCCAATTAAGGCAGAGACTCTTACATCTGTTCAGGTTCGCGGGCTTTTCTCAGTCAGGCATGTTATTGGGTTTAGGTGGTGGGTATAAATAGGTGTGTGCTGCGTCTGCAAACTGCGTTTTGAGCACTCCCTTGAGAAAGGTCCTGTTTGAAGGACCGAAACGTCGGTGATTATGTTAACTTTCTTAAATACACTTTTGACAGTGGATTATCGTGTGTGCTGTCTTTTCATTCTGTGGGGTCCTGGGAAACGAGGTTAACCTGGTAAGGACTCTTTACCTATATTTCTATTTATGGGACAAGCACCTACTTTAGCATCATATGTGACTGCCATCTGCCTACAGACACACACACACACACTATTCCGTATATACATTATATATATATATATATATATATATATATATATATATATATTTACAAAAAAGGACTGCGCTTGAGTGACTGTTGCTAATAATGCCCAATCAGTGGTGGAATATATGAATAAATCCTAACCAATGTGTCAATAAATCATAAAAACTCCACTAGATATCAAACATAGATGACCGAGCATGAAATGCTAATTCCAAATAACATAAAAACTAATTATAGATAGTACTGTGGATGCCTAGTAAACCCAAGGAAAATGGATAAAAAATAAGAAAATAAGAAATACAATACTTAAAACAATGTGTCCTTATGAGTCCATGAAATACATAGTCCAATACAGCAAAAAAACGCACTAATACAGGAAACAGGCAGCCTTCTGATACGGCCCAACGAACTCCCCACTCCACCTGTATAGAAAAAAGAATAGAAAAAAAGCGCCCAATCCTAGTGCATTACTGTATGAAAAAATGGATTTAATGTTCCAAAAACTCAATGGTCAAACTCACAAACAATGAAGGTTAAAAGACATGTATGAGATCAATACTCATGCTCCGAATGGTCGGCAAGAACCACTCCTCTGCTCAACTGATCCGCAGACCGGTGTGATCCTCGTGAGTCTCCGTCCAGCAGGAACTCTCGGCGTCAGTGGCTCCACGAACTCTTCCCCCAGGGAACATGCACCGGATGTCCCTGGTTACAACCAAGGTGGAAGGCGGCTGTAGCAGGACCACTGGTAGTGGCAGTCTCTTGGTTTAGGTTACAGCAAATCCCCAAACGCCATGTCATCCACAGCACATATACCCTACGCGTTTCATCAGATTTGCTGATTTCATCATTGAGTTTTTGGAACATTAAATCCATTTTTTTCTACAGTAATGCACTAGGATTGGGTGCTTTTTTTCTTATGTGTTTATATATATATATAAGAACAAAGAGACACAGAGCGCACGCCCCATAGTGTAACACTGTAACATTTAATATGGGGAAGGAAAGGTGGGGGATTAAAAACACTCACAATGTACAAGTGTAAATAAAGCAGTATGTGATATATGTGATATATAATCACCACCAAGGGACGTACCTTGCGACATTATGTCATCACGTTGCGTGCACCCTTTACAGCCGGAGAGCGCATGGTGTAATATCGAGGCCATCTCTGATACCATATTGCATGGAGGATTTCAAGTGAACCAGAAGGATCTACGCCGTCGGGAGCCCTGTTCCAGTCGATGTTGGACTCCTTACCTGATATAAGACGTTACCTGCCTCGGCGGTGATTATATATCACATACCTCTTTATTTACACTTGTACATTGTGAGTGTTTTTAATCCCCCCACCTTTCCCTCCCCATATTAAATATTACAGTGTTACACTATGGGGCGTGCGCTCTGTGTCTCTTTGTTCTTATAGATTCTGCTGTGGAATTGGTTTTTCCATGTGAGAGCTGCCGTGGACCCCTGGATCCTGTACATTGTCCTGTTGTCACCTTTCAGGACTCACCTTAGGGTTTGGACATTGAACTTGGATTATATTATTTTATGATATAATTATTGTTATACTGGAGTGTTTATTCTAGTTTGTAATTATTTCACTATTAATGTGATTATTTATAATTGTTTTATTTATATTTTTATAGGTAGTTTGAATCATTTTTCTTCATTTTCACATATTTATCTATTGTTATAAGATTGCCGCTACTTTAATCACTTCCTTTATATATATATATATATATATATATATATATATATATACATACATACATACATACATACATACATACATACATACATACATACATACACTATATATATATGAGAAAGAATGGCCTAGGCGCAAAAAAAACAGTGAGAGAGAGAAAAAAAGGGGAAAAGAACCATGATAGGGTAGTAAGTCAGATAATCAGATTAACAATTTGGTGAGATATGCACTTACAGCAAATTTGATTGGTATCAGCTTTTTATCCACTCTGGTATCAGGAGCTCAGCTTGGTGATTCTTTATATCTCTGCCAGGGCGTTCCATAAGCAGAGAGAGACGAGCTGACAAGCTGATTTTCCACCATGGAGCCGGAGCAGTGAATTTTCAGCAACGGAGAGGAGATCTCGCGAGAGCAGAGATCACGTGATGCGGAAGTGACTGCGTGAGTTAGCTGGACTCGGAGCCGGGCAGATTTATGAACACCACTAATAATTAGTTATAACACTAATAGCTATTAATAGCACTAGTCTAAATCACTATTATTATAATTAAGTATTCACCTAAATTTTATAGATTTAAGCACGTTAATATTCACATAATTAATTATTAAGCGCTACTGTTCGTTTGTGTGTTTTGATTGATATATATATATATCTATATATATTTTTTTTTAAACTTTGTATGTTGGCTGTGCTTAGGGGCAATCTGATTGGTCAGTTGGTCTGTCACTCACCCTCTGACCAATCACCTCGCCCCACACCCCCCTCCACACACCCCCCCCCCCACATCCACAGCAAACCCCAGCATCTGCACCGCTACCACGGCCAGCGGTGCCCGCTCCTCGGTGCCACCGCCTGACCTCAAACACCCCCCCCCCGCACACCAAAAGCAAGCCTCCTCCATCTCACCTCTCGACACGCCGCCTCCCGCCAGCCAAACTCACGCCGCCGACGTCACCGCCTGCCCACTCGGCTCTTCTCCTCGGGCCCCGTATTATCGCCAGGGAAGCCGGGAGCGCTTGGCGGCGCAAGCAGGTATCACCACCACCCCACAAACCCCCCCCCCCCCCTCCGAGGCCGGGAAGCGGCGCCAACAGGTATCGACCTTCCCCCCCCCCCCCGGACAAGCGGCCGGGAAGCCAAGAGCGCAAGCAGGTATCACCACCCCCCCCCCCACCTTGGCGGCAGGGCAGAGGAAAAAGCAGAGAGGGGGGGGAGGGGCACACAACAACAAACAACAAACTGACTCACACACGAACTGCAACACGAACTGCCTGTCTGAAACACACACACACACAAACACAGACTGACTGCCAAACACACACACACACACACACACTGACTGACGCGCACACACACCGGCTGACGCGCACATACGCTGACTGCCTGCCACACACACACACACTGACTGGCTGACACACACTGCCTGACGCACACACACACACTGCCGCTCACACACTGACTGACGCGCACACAGACACACTGACTGCCACAAACACACACAGCCAGACGCGCGCACACACACAAACACATCGTCTGCCACGCACACACACCGACTGACGCACACACACACACTAACTGGTGCGCACACACACAGAGTGCCTGAGGCACACATACTGACTGACGCACACACAAGCACTGACTGACGCACGCACACACACACAGAGTGACTGACGCACACACACATTGACTGACGCACACAAACACTGACTGCCTGCCACGCGTGCACACACACACCCTGACTGACGCACAAATACACTGACTGCCTGCCACACACATACACACTGACTGGCTGACACACACTGCCTGACGCACACACACACTGCCGCACACACACTGACTGACGCGCACACTAACACACTGACTGTCACACACACACAGCCAGACGCACGCGCACACACACAAACAGACTGACGCACACACACTGACTGGCGCGCACACACACACACTGACTGGCGCACACACACAAACACCCTGACTGACGCACACACACACACTGACTGATGCACACACACACTGACTGACACATACACTGACTGCCTGCCACACACACAAACACACACTGACTGGCGGACACAAAATGCCTGACGCGCACACACACACACAGCCGCACACACTGACTGACGCGCACACAGACACACTGACTGACGCACACACACACACACTGACATGCACACACACACTGACTGACTGCCACACACACAAACACACACTGACTGGCTGACACACACTGCCTGACTCACACATGCACACTGCCGCACACACACTGACTGACGCGCACACAGACACACCGACTGCCACACACACACAGCCGGACGCACGCGCACACACACAAACAGATCGACTGACGCGCACACACACACAGACACACACACACTAACTTGCGCACACAAACTAACTTGCGCACACAAACAAACACCCTTACTGACGCACTCACACACACACACACTGACTGATGCACACACACACTGACTGACACATACACTGACTGCCTGCCACACACACAAACACACACTGACTGGCTGACACACACTGACTGACGTGCACACAGACACACTGACTGCCACACACACACACACACACACACTGACTGACACACACACACTGACCGCACATGCACACACCCACTGACTGACGCACACACACACACCCACTGACTGACTCACACACACAGACTGACTGCCGCACGCACACACATCGACTGACGCGCACACACACTGCCTGCCGCGCACACACACACACCGACTGACGTGCACACACGCACACACACACTGACTGACACACACACACTGACCGCACATGCACACACACACAGACTGACGCGCGCGCACACCCACTGACTGACGCACACACACACACCCACTGACTGACTCACACACACAGACTGACTGCCGCACGCTCACACACACACACATTGACGCACACACACATTGACTGACGCATACACACTGCATGAAGCTGTAAAGGGGGGTGGGGGACCGGACCTATAAATGGGGGGGGGGACTGGACCTGTAAGGGGGGGGGCTGGATTGATGTGAACGGGGGACAAACAGAGAGGAGGGAGACAGGGGAAGAGAGAGAGGGAGGGGGAGGGAGGGAAAGAGGGGGATGGGGGAGACAGGGTAAGAGAGAGAGAAGAGAGAGAGAAAAGCGGGAACATTACATCCCGGGCAATGCCGGGTCTCTCAGCTAGTAGATATATATATATATATGTAACCCATGTCCCCCCCCCCCGGTCGCACTCTGGACCCCTAGGGTGTAATGAGGGCTTGTTACATGTCTGTGGGTGGTGCATACCTGCTGGTAACAGGAGGGTCTGAGCCTCCCGCGATGGTATGGGGGACAACAGGGACAGGCTTCTGGGATTAGTGCCTTCATCTTTTAGCAACGGTGCAGCGCCTCCATCTCTGGCGAGCCCTATAAGGGTAGGGTGAAATCCTCCCAGAGAGCCCTGGTCTCAGTGCGAGAGATTTCAGTCTCAGTCTCTTGTAAAAGCAGCAAGTCTCTTTATTATACAACAGCTCACAGCAGTAGCAGCAACAGCATACACAGGGTCTTTTCCTCCTCCTCTCCTTCTCCTCCAGAAAGTACCCCTTCAGGATGGGCTGTCCGGGGCTCACACTGCTCTCGGCCTCCACCCCAAAGTGCAGACACTCAAGGTGAGGCTAGCTTTCCCCCTCACCCCCTGAGCAGGGTGAGGGGCATTGGTCCCCCACACTAGAGTTCTATAAGCTCTACTCAGTCTGGCCTGAGCTTCTCCTCCAACTGTAACACTGCATTCTCCTGTCTCTGATCCCAGGACAGACTTCACTCCTCTCACTCCCAAGACAGAACTCACTCTAACACCTACTGCCACTGACAGGATCAGGCAACTAAATTTAGACAGCCTCGCCCATCATGATGTCAGCAGGCCCCTCCCCTGTGTCTCTTGCCTTCCACACAGAGTCAGGGGCCTACCTCCACCAATCAGGCATGGGCTTGAAGCGGGGGAAACCCATTGATAACTACTGGCGGCCTGACCTTAGCAAGGCTTACACCAGTAGGAGGATAGACATGTAGCCCAAATTCTTACCAGGGCTACATATATATATAGACAGACAGACACAGATAGACAGATAGACACACACACACACACATTTTATTTCATAGTTTTTCTCCATAGAACTATTCCAAGTCGTTAAGGCTAGTGTGACTATAATATAAAGATTCTTGAATTGGCTGAAAGCTGTGATGTACAGTACAGTAAGTGCCTGTTATGGTTCTTTAAATGTTTTGATGTAATCGGTAATTTGAATAAAAGCTATTGCTATTTTCCTCAATATCAGTGTCCCTGTTATTGGAATCCTGGGAGCAGGTGTGGAAAATACTGCCGGAATTGGAAGAGCCTGACTTCGAGACTCAAAGGACATGTTACAGTACTTTCTTTTTTTTTCATTGATCTTGTTATTGGGTTTACCATATACCGATATATTATATTAAACAGAATAACAGTAAAAAAAAAATACCTGCACACTTATAAACAAACTTAAATATTCATGTTAATCCCCCACCCTCAAAATCTAAAAGTTAGACATTTACATAAATAATATTAAACCAAATACAACTACAATTATTTCTTAAATTATAGTTTTAGTTTTCAGTCTACTTTCCGAACAATAAGTTGATATACTGTAAGGTCATACCTTTAACCTCCGGCCCTATCCATCTAACCAAAACGTCCAAGTTTCATGTCCAATTTCCTTACTAACAGTCTCCCCTATCTCACGTTGACATACCCTTTTTTAATTTTACTCTCCGGTTTTTATTATGACTCCACAGATACTGTTATCGATGACCAGCTCCCACTCTTTAAAGAATTTCTCAGTTTTAAGTTCTTTATTTGTCTCTGCCTACAATTTCTTTAATAGCATTAATTTAACCAAGTAGTCTTTTTAAGGTGTCTAGCGTGCAAGAATCGTGTTTAACCCACTTTACCATTACTGAGTTTCATACTGCACGCAGGACAATCTCTGCTAACCTTGATACTTTTTCCCAAATGAACCTCTTCCATATTTCCATGTTGCCAAATAGTGGCTCTTTTACTGCAATTGTCCCAGTGGTATTTTCTATATAATACCTTGAAGCCAACATTCAGAAATAACTGGATAGTCCCGTAGACAATGTTTTACGTCCACCCTTTCCTTGGAGCACTTTGAACACTTGTTAGATTTTCATATGCCTTTATAATTAATATCAAAAGTGTAGAAGGCCCTGTGCAGGATCTTATACTGCATCTCTTTCCAATCCTCGGCAATCAGGATTTTCCATATTCGTGTCACTCCATCTAGTAACGGGTCAATTCCTTCTATTTCTGGGTGTCACGCTGCGCTCACCACAAACAGGACGGAAGACTGCGAGGCTGAGGTGGGGATGGAAAGACACCGACCCACAACCACGCAGTCCTGTCCGGAATGCGTAGTCCAAGTCGTACAGCATCGTAGGGTTGGAGAGGTCAGGGTAGTCAGGGTACTTGCCGTATTTCCGGGTCGGAGAGTGGAGAATGGTAGATGTCCGTAGCCAAGGTCCAGGGTAATAGAAGGTAGAATGGTCAAGGGACGAAGCCGGGGTCAAAGCGCAGGAGAGTGTAGGAATCCAAGGAACCGCCAAGATCAGGACAGGAGAGAACAGACAGGTAAGGCCAAGCAGGGATCAAGACACAACTAAACAGCAGCGGTGAGCACAATGCATAAACAGGAGTTTATGCTCAGCAAGGAATGAGAGACAGGAGCAGGTATATAAGTGGGAAGGATCCAATTACCTTGCAGGGGTGTGATCCGGTCCTCCAATGGTGTCCGGAAGGGAATAATTTGAAACAGCCTGCAGGTCAGGCTTTCCTGGTGATTGCCCTGGTTGCTGGGCAACCCGCGCACGTGCGCGATGCGCGTCGCGGAGCGCTGATGTCACGCGGACGTGCGGCCGAGATCCCTCCCTGTGGGAGGCGCCAGCAGCTCTTTTCAGAGCGTGCGTGTTCCGTCCTGGCAGTGCGTGGGCGCATGGGTCCGCCGTGCGACGTGAGCTGGGCGGTTTCCGACAGTACTAGTGGCGGATGTTACAGTATCCCCCCCTTGAGGGGAGACCTCCGGGCGACCCATGGATGGTTTATCAGGGTGCCTACGGTGGAAGGCATAAATGAGATGGTTGGCATGTACCTGACGATGAGGAACCCACTCTCTCTCTTCCGGGCCATAGCCCTTCCAGTGTACGAGATATTGCAATCCTCCTCTGGACATTCTGGAGTTGAGGATGGTCTGTACCTCGTATTCTTGTTGACCCTCTACCAGTATGGTTTGTGGAGGTTTAGGTTGTCCTTTGGAGGATGAGTCTTGTAGACAGGGTATTAGAAGGGAGGAGTGAAAGACGGAGGGAATTCCCATATTCTTAGGTAGTTCAAGCCGGTAGGCTACAGAGTTGATCCTTTTAGTGATGCGGAAAGGTCCGATAAAGCGCGGTGCCAGTTTGGGTGAGGTTACCTTTAAACGAATGTTTTTTGTGGATAACCAGACCCTTTGTCCTACAGAGTACACTGGAACCTCTCTTCGGTGACGGTCCGCTTGTCTCTTCTGTAGTTTACCCGCGTGCTGTAGGTTAAGATGGATCTTCTGCCATAAGTCTTGTAAGTGGAGGATCCTGTCCTCTGCAGCCGGGACTCCAGACTTCGAGATGAGAGAAGGGAGTGCAGAAGGGTGGAAGCCATAGTTGACCATGAACGGTGACTGTTGGGATGATTCATTCCGAAGATTGTTATGGGAGAATTCTGCCCACGGGAGAAGTTCTGCCCAGTCGTCTTGAGTATCGGCAACAAAACACCATAAAAATTGTTCAAGAGACTGATATGGTGCGTTCTGTTTGCCCATTGGTCTGGGAGTGATAGCCTGACGAAAAGTGTAGTGTGACGTCCAGACTCTTACAAAACGCCCTCCAGAACCGGGAGATGAACTGGGATCCTCTGTCATATAGTATGACCAGGGGGGTCCCATGTAACCTGAAGATCTCCCTGATGAAAACGTCGGACAACATTGGTGCAGTGGATAGACCTTTCATAGGGATGAAGTGTGCCTGTTTTTAAAACCTGTCCACCACTACAAGTATGGTATCCATGCCTCTAGATTTAGGCAACTCAACGATAAAGTACATAGATATGTGTGTCCATGGACGTTCCGGGATGGGTAATGGTTGAAGGAGACCCGCAGGTCTGTTGCGGGGCGTTTTGTTCCATGCACAAGTAGAGCATGTAGCTACAAAAGCTTGTATGTCTCTCCGCATGTTGGGCCACCAGAACATGCGTTCAATGAACTCTGTAGTTCTTTTGGTGCCAGGATGAGCAGCTGTCTTGGATGAATGCCCCCACTCCATGACTCTCCTCTGGTAAAGAAGGGGGGTGAACAAACGATCCTTCGGAACCTTGAGTCCTGCTGGGATGTTGTTCTGAGCCGTGGTAATATCAGAGAAGGCACTGAAAGTATTTGCTGCCACAATACAAGTGGATGGGAGAATGGTCTCCTGCTGTTCCACCTTGTTATCTCTACCAGGAACTGTCGAGACAAGGCGTCGGCTTTTAGGTTCTTAGACCCTGAGATATAGGAGATAAGGAAATTGAAGCGCGTAAAGAATAAGGACTATCTTGCCTGGCGAGACCCGAGTTGCCGTGCTCCCTCAATGTATAGTAGGTTTTTATGGTCTGTTAATATCGTGACTGGCGTTTCCGTGCCCTCCAGTAAGTGTCTCCACTCCTCTAAGGCCAATTTGATCGCGAGGAGCTCACGGTTACCCACGTCATAATTCCTTTGGGCGGAGGAATTTTTTTTAGAAAATTACGCACATGGGTGAAGTGGAGCTTGAGGATTCTTTCTCTGGGAGAGTATAGCACCTGCTCCTACATCGGAGGCGTCAACCTCTAAGGAAAAAGGTAATGAAGGATCTGGGTGTATTAAGATGGGTGCTGAGGCGAATGCCGTCTTTATCCTCTCGAAGGCCTGGAGAGCTTCGTTTGACCAATTCGTAGGGTCAGCTCCCTTCTGCGTGAGCGCCGTGATATGTGCTACTACCGATGAGAATCCTTGAATGAACCTGCGGTAGTAGTTAGCGAAGCTGAGGAACCTTTGGATAGCCTTGAGGGAGAGAGGACAGGGCCATTCGAGTACAGCTTTGACCTTGGTAGGGTCCATAGCGAGGCCGGTGTCCGATATGATGTAACCGAGAAAGGAGGTAGATTTTTGGTGGAAATGGCATTTCTCGAGCTTAGGAAACAAGTGATTCTCTCTTAAGCGCCGTAAGACTTGCTTGACGTGAGCCGTATGTTCAGGCATGGATCTGGAAAAAATTAGTATATCGTGCAGGTATACTATCACATGACAATCCAGAAGGTCTCTAAAGATGTCGTTGACAAAGTCTTGGAAGACAGCAGGGGCGTTACACAACCCAAACGACATGACCCGGTACTCGTAGTGCCCGTCGCGAGTATTGAATGCGGTCTTCCATTCGTCTCCTTGTCTGATTCTAACTAGATTATAGGCGCCTCTGAGATCCAGTTTGGTGAAGATCCTAGCTCCTTAGAGTTTGTCAAATAATTCTGCTATCAACGGAAGGGGATAGCGTTTTTTATGGTGAGTTTGTTGAGACAGTGATAGTCTATGCAGGGTCTGAGGGTTCCGTCCTTCTTTTTAACGAAGAAAAAGCCTGCCCCAGCAGGTGATGAGGACTTTTGAATGAACCCCCTCTGGAGATTCTCCTGGATATATTGTCTCATAGCCTAGGTCTCAGGTATGGATAAACGGGTATGATCCTCCTCTCGGGGGAATGGCACTGGGTAGCAGATCGATAGGGCAATCGTACGTACGTTGTGGCGGAAGTTCCTCTGCCTGGCGTTTGTCGAACACGTCGCGAAAGTCTTCATATATCACCGGCAGCTGTATTCTGTCAGGATCCATGACCTCCAGACCTGCCACTGCCTTAGGAGCAGACATGCAATGTTCCAAGCAATAGGAACTCCAACGTAGAGGCGTGGACTTTGTCCAATCAACGACCGGATTGTGGATCCGGAGCCACAGAAGTCCCAGAATAATGTCCGTGGAGGGATTGTGGATAACATCCAGTGTTATAGTCTCGGAGTGGAAGTCACCGGTCAAGATCTTAAGGGGCGCAGTTTGCAAGGAAATGAACGCGGGCTGCAAGGGTCATCCGTCGATGGCTTCAAGGGCTACCGGTCGATCTTTGGGTACCAAAGGTATCCTATTCTTGATCGCGAACTCTTGGTCAATGAAGTTTCCCCCTGACCCTGAATCCAGAAAGGCCTGTGTCTGTACTGTGAAAGTCTCACCGAATATGGAGATGGGTAGGTAAATCCTAGTAGAGGGTTGAGGAGGGGGAAAGGTTGCAGTGCCCAGCGTGATCCTCCTTATACTCACTGGGCTTTGGCATTTCCCGGTTTAAGCTCACAGTTGATCACCAGGTGTCCGTTATTGCCGCAGTAGAGGCACAGCCCCGCTCATCTTCTCTGTTGCCTCTCGATAGGCGAAAGACTAGTCCCTCCCAACTGCATGGGTTTGTCTAGCAGGGGAGTTGTGGAGAGTAGAGGACCTGTGGTGGAAAAGGAGGATGATTGTATACCTCGAGGGTGTTTGTTTCTCTCCATCTTTCTCTCTTGGAGGCGCTGATCCATACGGATGCACAGGGTTATCAGATCTTCAAATCCAGCGGGGCGATCGAGAGATGCCAGTTCGTCCTTCAGACGTTCGGACAGACCCTGCCAGAAGACTGCGGATAGGGCCTCATCGTTCCAGCCGGTCTCCATAGCCACCGTACGAAAATCCAGGGCATAGCGAGCCACAGTACGGTCTCCCTGGGAAATATTAAGCAGAGTAGATGCGGCAGTAACCTTACGCCCTGGGGTGTCAAACACCCTTCTGAACTCGGCGATGAAGAGTGCGAGATCTGACGTCAGATCGGGGCCTTGTTCCCAGATAGGAGAGGCCCAGGCTAGAGCGGCGTCAGTCAGCAAGGAGAGTATGTACGCAACCTTTGAACATGAGGAAGGGAAGTGAGAGGGAAGCATCTCAAACTGTATGAAGCACTGGTTCAGAAACTCCCGACAACCGGTGGGATCCCCTGCATACCGGTTGGGCGTTGGTAGTCGTGGCTCAGAGGTATGCGTCGTGAGAACGAGAGTGGTTGCGAGTGGGACGGTGTTGGTTGTAGATAAGGTCAGGCGTCTAACTTGCTCGGTAAGGGTATCAATGTCTTGTTTAAGCTGGGAGACTAGTTGTTCCTTAAGTGTGAATGATCCGGTAAGTTGCCGGAAGCATTCCTCATGTGTGTCTAGGCGTCGGGCCACCTCAGCGGCGTCCATGTTTGTTGGGCTGAGCATATTGTCACGCAGCGCTCACCACAAACAGGACGGAACACCGCGGGGCTGAGGTGGGGATGGAAAGACACCGACCCACAACCACGCAGTCCTGCCCGGAATGCGTAGTCCAAGTCGTACAGCGTCGTAGGGTTGGAGAGGGCAGGTTAGTCAGGGTACTTGCCGTATATCCGGGTCGGAGAGTGGAGGATGGTAGATGTCCGTAGCCAAGGTCCAGGGTAATAGAAGGTAGAATGGTCAAGGGACGAAGCCGGGGTCAAAGCGCAGGAGAGTGTAGGAATCCAAAGAACAGCCAAGATCAGGACAGGAGAGAACAGACAGGTAAGGCCAAGCAGGGATCAAGACACAACTAAACAGCAGCGGTGAGTACAATGCATAAACAGGAGTTTATGCTCAGCAAGGAATGAGAGACAGGAGCAGGCATATAAGCAGGAAGGATCCAATTACCTTGCAGGGGTGTGATCCGGTCCTCCAATGGTGTCCGGAAGGGAATAATTTGAAACAGCCTGCAGGTCAGGCTTTCCTGGTGATTGCCCTGGTTGCCGGGCAACCCACGCGCGTGCGCGATGCACGTCACGGAGCGCTGATGTCACGCGGACGTGCGGCAGAGTTCCCTCCTTGTGGGAGGCACCGGCAGCTCCTTTCAGGGCGTGCGTGTACCGCCCTGGCAGTGCGTGGGCGCATGGGTCCGCCGTGCGACGCGTGAGCCAGGCGGTTTCCGACAGGACTAGCGGCGGATGTTACACTGGGAAATCCCTAACCCATCTTGCTAACATCTTTTCTTTTTTAATTATTTTTCATAATCCTTATCTCTGACTCAGATATATAAATCATAGAGTACTGAGGGTTATCAGCTCTTTCAAAGAAATTATTGAAATATTGTTTATCCAGTAAATCTTATAGCTCTCCATACTTTCGCAGTAGTGCATCACCTGTATGTACAGTAAGGCCTCAAGCATGGTCAGCGCTTAGGCGCTGACCCATGCTGAGGCACGCTGGTGCTTACCAGTGAGCCCCTGCAGTCGCAATGAGAGCGGCTTTAGCAGGGGCTCGCGCACGCTTCCGCAAGCGTGCGTAAGCGTGGGTCTTATGAGAATTTTAGATTCAAGCGCTCAAGGGAGCGCAGGGCCAGTCACGTGAGCGGTTCGCCCAATGAGGGCGAACCAGCTCCGTGGCGTCACTGGCCCGCCCCCCGACACGGCCATGGATGGCGCACTAACCAAGGTCAGGGAATGCACCCGCTTTCCCTCAGCCTCAGTGCGCCTCCATGCGGCTGCTGCAACCCGGGACGCAGCCTAAGAGAAGAGATGCACTTGAGTTAGTCCTTTCTTTTCTTTCAGTTCCTGAACTGAAACACTCCATTATTACCATCTACCAGTTGGACCCGATTTCTTATACCCTTCTCCATGTCTGGAAAGAAGCCTGAAAGCGTCCTGGGGGGATGGGGGAGGTGAACTATACATTTCCTTGTATAGGTAGGAATTTTGAGCACATATAAGATACGTATAAAATACCCAAACTGCAGCCTCAATATTTTTCAGGTAGCCCATGCATCTTTTATAATAAGGGTTCTCTTTGGCTTCTATTAGTACTTCTCCCCACGTAGCATGCAAGATCTCCTGAAGGCTCGTAGAGGTCACCTGTTCCTCAAACTCCAAACATGTATATTAGCTACTGTGTATCTCATGATCCAATCCCCTACATGTCTTACTACGCAGGCCATATTGTACTTTTTAATGTATGATAGGTTAACTCCTTCCATTTCTTTTATAAAATGCAATTTTTTAATGACAATTCACTCTTTTCTCAATAAATGTACTAATTGCCTGATTAAGTAATATTAGTAGCATTTGTAAGGGCTAGATTAATCTGGCAAGGCTAATCATTTTAACCAGCGAGCACCTGTTTGAGATATTTAACAGTACATATTGCCATTCTTCTAGTTTTCTTGGAGATAATTGCATCTAAATTATTTCTATGCAGATGCTTTAGCTCCAGGTCAATATAAACTCCAAGGTATTTAAGTGGTGTTCTTGTAACCTTAAATGGGCACTTATCCCCCCAATTCACATTATTTTTATCGTTAAAATTATTATTTCTGTTTAGAAGCTTTGACCTTGATTACCGGGAATTTTCCAAACTCAAAGTTCTGGTGTATTCTTTCCATAGCCACCTCAGGGTTTGCCACTTGCATTCTTAGTTTACTTCTCACCTATTTTAGTGCCTTTCAACTCTTCCATATTAGTAAAATATTCAGCCAGGGGCTCAATCGCAATGTTAAAGAACAATGGTGATAATGAGTACCCTTTTCTTGAATCTCTAATTACTGTAGGCTTACTGCTGCGGCCGAGTTTATTCGAGCATTTGCCCGTTCTCGGCCGCAGCAGTAAACTGGCGCGCGCCGGAGGGTGCCGGGCGCGCGCCGAAGCAGCGGAAGAGCGCCCTCCGATCGGGGCGCTCTCCCTCCCGCTGCCGGGTCCGCCGGGTCCCCCGGAACCCCCTGCCGCCGTCCCCCACATCGCGGGACACCAGGGCTCCCTCGGGGAGCCCTGGACGCGCGTGCAGGGGGCGCAGGCTCCCGATGACGCGTGACCGCGCGTCGGTGACGCGCGGCACGCCGAGGGGCGGCCACTAGCAAGCCGGGAAATCTCCCGGCTTGCGGAACTGGCCGCAGTGCAATAAACTGTGTCGGTAGTGTATCTCGCGCAAGAGTAGGCTGGCTGCCACTATTTTTGCCTTAGGATCCTTATACATAGCTTTTATAGCTCCAAGGAAAGTTCACGTGATTCACATTCTTTGCAATATACTGTAGTTATCAGGTATTCCCATCCTCCATTATCAAAAGCCTTTTCGGCATTCACTGAAATTATTATGTTGCTCCTATTGCTTTGCAAGTTAGTTTTAGTTCAGTGTATAGCTGTTAAAGCCTCTCTTATGTTCTTTACAAAGGCTCTTCAATTTACAAACCCTGTCTGATCAATCTGTATTATTTAGGTAAGACTGTTGCAAGTCTATTAGTCCAATATTATTTTACAGTATTTTAGCGTCTTGATTGAAGAGGGAAATTGCCCTACATGATTCCGGGATTGTCGGGTCTTTACCCTCTTTATGGATTATTCTTACAAAGGCAGTTTTGGCCATCTCCATATATTCCTCTTTGTTTAATATCCCTTTAAACATTTTTTTTAATGGCACTCTGACAAGGTATGAGAGACTGAGAAAAGCCATGTATATAGTAGACTGATATACAGATAACACTAGAAACCTTCTAAAGACTAAATCCAATTGGAGTAGAGAAGTAGGAGGAGATAAGATAAGAGCACATATTCGAAAATAACCTTAAATGCATGCTTGCTAATTCAAGTAGCCTGACAGTTAAAATGGGGAGCCTGAATTAATAGCTACAAGGGAGAAATATGATATTATAGTCATTACTGAAATATGGTGGGGTGAAACTCCTGACTGGGCAGTTAATTTAGAGGGTTATTCCCTTTATCAGAAGGATCCTGCAAATAGAAGGGTAGGTCGAGTATGATAATATGTTCAAACTGATCTAACACTATAATAAGGGAAGATGTTTATGAAGGGAATGATGAAAATGTAAAGGCCTTGTGGATAGAAATTAGCAATGGAGGTAAAAGTACAAAGAAAATGCTATAAACCACCAAATATCTGTGATTGAGGAAGCTAAAATACTTTTGCAGATGGAGAAAGGCATCAAAACTAGGCCATGTTTGCATAATGGGTCATTTGAATCATCCAGACAGACTGGGGCAATGAGATTACATAACCCAAATTATTGAGGAACCAACCAGGAGAGGGGCAGTACTGGATTTGGTCATATCAAACAATGTAGAGTTAATAAGAAATAATCAAGTCCGGGATCATTTGGGAAAACCACACATACGGTATCAGTGTATACCCTTGAGTAATAAATATAAAAGGAACAAGTCTAAACTAATGTGGCTCTATAAACAGGTAGGGGAGGAAATGGAAAAGACGAGGCCACATTTAGATTCTTTAAGTTAGAAGGGACAGAGGCATCATAACAGAATTATAAGGAATGTAACAAAAGTTGCAAAAGGGCAATCAAATTAGCAAAAATGGAAAATGAAAAAAAAGGACTGCAATAGAAAGTAAGATGAATCCTAAAAAATTCTTTAAGTACCTTAAAGCTGCAGTTCAAGCAATATCTTACATGTGTTTTTTTTTTTTTTTTAATAAATCAGTTCTGTATTATGAAAAAAATACTTGTAGCATAAAAAAAATTAAAAAAATCACACCCCTTCCCCTTCTGAGACAGGCTCTGGCTCTTGAGCCCTGTCCTCTCTCTAGCAGTGCACCAATTGTATCTAGTAACTGCTGGGTCACATAATCTTCCACACAGAATGTTGCATTGTGGGTACTGTCTTGCAGCAGTAACTGAATTAAATAACCCCGAGCTAAGCGATTGATTACACGAGAACGGATCGATCTGTAATTTAGCTAATCCCGTCAGTGTGCAGATTGTATTGATGCATATATTGAATGGAAAAAATTTAAACGGCAGCTTGAACTGCAGCTTTAATAACAAAAAAGATTAGAAAAGAAAATAAAGGACCCTTTCAGTGTGAGATGAACAGGAACATTATTGGAGATAAGGAAAAAGCAAAGGTATTAAACAAGTTCTTAGCCTCTGTATTAACCAGGAAAAAATCAATTGCAAAAATAGTGCCACCAAAGGAAGCCATAACCTTTATATTAACAAACAATTGATTCACTGAGGAAGAAGTGCATAGGCAGCTTGATAAAATTAAAGTAAATAAGGCACCTGGCCCCGATTGCATGCATTCAAGAGTTCTTAAGGAGCGAAGTTCAGCAATAGCCAAACCATTACATTTAATATTCAAGGAATACATTTCCACAGGCTCAGTACCACAAGATTGGCGTAAAGCAGACGTGGTGCCTACAGTATATTTAGAAAAGGGAGCTAGTTCACCATCTCTATCCACCTTTAAGGCCCACCTTTAAACACACCTGCTTAAGGAAGCATATGAGTAGCTCCACGGCTGATACTTTACACCTCATACTTAAACCTTGCCCCTTGAAAACTCACTTATCAGAATGCCCTCCTAGTGTCTCTGTGCGTTCTTTTTACCTACCAATTAGATTGTAAGCTCTTCGGATAAAGGACTCCTTTTCCTAAATGTTACTTTTATGTCTGAAGAACTTTTTCCCATTATATACTATTTGTATTATTTGTTATTTATATGATTGTCACTTGTATTACTGCTGTGAAGCGCTATGTACATTAATGGTGCTATATAAATAAAGACATACATACATACGGGGAATTACAGACCTGTGACCTAACATTAATAGTGGGGAAGCTACTTGAAAGTTTAGTACGGAAAAATATTGCGGAATAAATAATGAAAAGGCAGTAGTCACTAATAGTAATATACAGCATGTATTTATGAAGGCTAGATCATGCCAAACTAACCTTATCAGTTTCATTGAAGAGTTAGGCTGCGTCCACGGTTGCAGCAGCCGTGCAGAGGCGCGCTCAGGCGGAGGGAAAGTGGGTGCTTTCCTGGCCTTGGTTAGCGCGACATCCGGGGGCGTGTCGGGGGGCAGGCCAGTGACGTCATGGAGCTGGTTCGCCCTCATTGGGCGAACCACTCAAGTGACCGGCCCTGCGCTCCTGTGAGCGCTTGAAACGAAAAATTTTCTAAGACCTACGCTTCCGCACGCTTGCGGAAACGTGCTCAATCCCCTGCTAAAGCCGCTCTCATTGCGGCTGCAGGGGCTCACTGGTAAGCATAAGTGCGCCTCAGCACAGGTCAGCGCCTAAGCGTTGACCATGCCCGAGGCCTTAAGAAGGAATATAGACCAGGGTAATGCAGTTGATGTGGTCTACTTAGAGTTTACAAAGGCTTTTGATATGGTGCCACAACAAGAGGTTAGTGTACAAAATAAAGGAAATTGGACTGGGTATAAAATATTTGCACCTGGATTGAAAACTGGTGGAAGGATAGACAACAAAGAGTTATCTAAATTTGGGGAGTACCTCAGGGATCAGTACTGGGAACCCTGATTTTTAACTTTATTAATGACCTTGAGGTTGGCATACAGAGCAAAGTCTTCATCTTTGCCAATGACACTAAATCGTGTAAGCTAGAAAAATCAGAGCAAGATGTAATTTCTCTCCAGAATGACTTTGATAGACTGGAAATTTAGGCAGGTAAATGGTAGTTGAGGCTTAATACAGATAAATGTAAGGTTATGCATTTGGGAAACAAGAATAAACAAGAGTCTTACAAATTAAATGGGGAAAAATTAGGTGAATCCTTGATGGAGAACGATTTAGGAGCAGGCTTAGCAATAGTGCCCAATGTCATGGAGTAGCTGCAAAGGCAAACAAGATCGTATCTTGCATTAAACATGGAATGTACAGTATGGAAGGGAAGTAAACATAATGTTGCTTCTCTATAAAGCATTAGTCCCACACCTTGAATATGGAGTACAGTTTTTGGCACCACTGCATAAAAAAGACATTATGGAAATAGAAAATAAGTGCAGAGAAGAGCCACCAAATGAATGAAGAGGATATATAATCTGACATGATGAGAGGCTAACTAAATTAGATTTGTTTACATTAAAAAAGAGATGGCTAAGAGGGGATATGATAACTATGTACAAATATATTTGGGACCAATACAAGACGCTTTCAAAAGATCTATTCATCCCAAGGGCCGAACAAATGACACAGGGTCATCCCTTAAGGTTGGAGGAATGGAGATTTCACCAGCAACTCAGGAAAGGGTTCTTTACAGTAAGGGCAGTTAACAGGTGTAATTCATTACCCATGGAGACTGTGAAGGTAGATAGATGAGATATCTTCAAAAAAAGTTGGACATCTTTTTAGAGAAGAAAGGTATACAGGGATAAACCAAATAAGTAAACATGGGAAGGATGTTGACCCAGGAAGAAATCTGATTGCCATTATTTGGAGTCAGGAAGGAATTTATTTTTCCCCTTATGAGATATCATTGAATGATATTTCCTTGGTTTTTTTGGGGGTTTTTTTTGGGGGGGGGGGGGTTGCTTGCCTTCCTCTGGATCAATATACTGTAAGTAGGGATATAGTATAAAGTATCTGTCATCTAAATTTAGCATGGGTTGAACTTGATGGACATATGTCTTTTTTCAACCTCATCTACTATGTAACTATATGTAGCCATGGCTGGTTTCTGGCTACCAGTCTGCCCTTCTCCTGGCAGTAAGCCCTGGTAAGAGCAGGCCTGCCAGGACTAATCCTGGGTTTTCCCCACCCCCAGCAGCTTCAGTAAATCACAGGGGAAGCGGTGCAACTATGCCTGTGTGTCCAATCAGGGACTCAGACCTGGTTCCTGCTTTTCCTGTACTTAAGAAGCTGCACGCCCCAAATTCAGGAGTTGCCTCTAACCTTGAGAGAGGCTGGTCTACCCAAACAACTGTACAGGGCTCTGTCAGTTTGTTCTGCCTCACCAAGGGGTGTGGAGTGGGAGACTATACCTCTTACTTCACCAGGGAGTAAGGGAAGAGCAAGGACTGCTTCAGGGCCCATTGGCTTGGAGTGAAGATCCAGGGTACATCCTGAGGGTGAAGGCCCTAAGAATTGCCTGCTGTTGTGAAGCTCTAAGATCTTCAGTGTGCTAATAAAGTGTTCCAGTGTTTTACCATTCCTTCCTGCCTGAGACTGCAATTTATCAGGGGAAGGGTAAAGAAGTTCTCCTGTAGGGATTGTCCCTGGGGCCTGCAAGAGATGGAGGCGCTGTCACCGTGAGTACAAATCAGTTATTACCCCAGAAGCCTGTTCTTACCTCCTCCACAACACTGCAGGAGACTCAGATCTACTGATCCTATCTATCTCAGCAGGTATGCACTACACCACACCATGTAGCAGTGAAATCTCGCAGAGGGGTGTGGGGGGGGGGGCATGTGTTACATATAATATAAACTCCTTAAGAGCCTTTCAAGAAGGGTTACACGTAAAATGGTAATAATGTTATACACCCAATTTACCCAGCTAAAAAAAAAGTGTATCACATCGAGATGTCTTATTATAACACTGCTGACTGAAAGACAGGATATGAACCCGCAGAGCAGAGGTAGGGAGTAGTACACCGACCTTGGCCTGGGATCTGAGGCCTGGGATGCAGGGGTAGTGAAGTCCAATTCTGGAGTCAAGGCAGATGGCAGGCTGGGATAGTCAAGTCCAGTTCCAGGATTGAGGCAGGCAGCAGGCAGGGGTGGTCAGGTCCAGGCAGAGGTCAAGCACAAGCAGGTAATCACAGAGGCAAAGACAGAGCGCAAGCAGAACAAGGTACAGAGTACTTGGCACAAGCACTGACAGGGAGCCAATGCCTGCTATTTAAAGGCCAGAAGCAGCTGCTTGCAATGAGGGCCAGAGAGAGGCTGACGTCCTGTCAGGAAGTGAGGAGCAGGAATTGCCAGGAAGCAAGATAGCCAAGGTATCTTCAATGAGGGTGAGAGGTCACTTCCAGTCGGCAGCCATCTTAGGTATCCGGATAGATCCCTTATACTTATATACAGTGGTGGTGCTCAGTGTCTCTCATACCTTCTCTCAGGACGTTGACATCAGTGCAGGCTGGTGCTGTAAGCACATGGTGGACTAAAGGGCACCAGGAAATGTATTTACACAAACAGGTTTATTTTATTCTACATCTTGCTTATAATACACTCTTCTTCTTGGGTGCTCAGGCAGCATCACAGGGAGGCACATAGCTTGTCACTTTACACAAATTTACTGAATAATTGTAAATCCCTTGCAAGTGATCTGAGGCTTTCCAGCCACCTACCAAGTTTCTGTGCATGGTTTGTACCTCTCATCAAGGATCCCATATCCTATCAGACTGTGCACACCCTTGCTTGTCCCTAGTTTGGCTAGCTGGTGTGCTACTTGCTAGTAGGCAATCTCCAGATATGGTGCTCTGGTTCCCTGATTAAGGAATCCCCTTGATGAGTGCAACGCACATCCTCTTTAAGGAAGGTGGGATGCTCCCATACCTCCATCATTAGTGGCCCTTCTAGGTAAGGGACAATGTTCCCTAATCTGAAAACAATAAAGGTGACCATGCTCACTGCATAGAGTTACACATTAAAGACAGATACTATATACATGAGGCTCCTCTCCTCTTTTTATCCCCCAGGAACCCAAAGGGTCTAGAAACTTCTACAGCTCTATTTATAACCCTTTGGTGACATGACTGGTCACCATGTCTACCCCCTGTAACTGGGCAGAATAAGGGCAGGTTTAGCTTATTCTGAGTCACCCTGGATCAGGTGACCCTTCCAGCGTATTCCGGAATTATGGAGCCAAGCACCCGACTAAACACTTTGCAACAATTTACATCCTGACGAACTTCCACCATTTATCTAAGGGCTGTATTAGAATTAACCCTCTAGTTTCCTGTTAACCACCTTAGCTAAATTAGGATCCTACAATCGTAACAAAACGTTTAGACTCCTTATGTTCCCTTATATCTATGAGTCCATAGTTAGATCCCAAAACTTATGTGAGGTATCAGCTGCTTTGGTCACCTCTGCTGTGTTTCTCACAGCTGTTTCTTTTCCTGGTCGGAGAATCCTGTTCTTGCTTACGTCCCTGGTCCTGCTCAGCTCGCCTGTCCTTAATGTCTTTTTGATGCGCCAGAATATATTATTCTGCAGCTCCTGCCTCTGGGATGGTTTTGACTCCCTCTGCCATGAAGGCCGCAGGGTGACCGGGTATACTAGTGTCAATCTCTTGTTTTGTTGAAACAGAAAGCTGCAAAGTTTTCATTAGAGACTGTGAATGAATAGTCCAGAAATATTAATATCTTTCAGCTCTCATGGGTGATTTCTCCTGCCTCTTTCTATGTCCACAGGGGTCCTTTTTTCACTAAAATCCAGCAGTTTTGCAATCACTGCTTTTGGTCTCTCTCCTTGGCTCTATTTTGTCGAGCCCAATCTGTGCATCCTTTCCACCTTGATTGTAGTTAAATCAAGAAGTAGACCCAGGGTCTCCAGTAATTATCTGGGATTCAAATGAGCCCTATACTGTATTACCCTTTTTGGCTCTATTTTTAAGGTCGTCTACAGTACCTTCTCTTCCAGGGCTTGATTTTTATTTTTAAATTCTAGGACCTCCATCTGCATTTTCCCCAAGTTATTCTCTAGGTCTCCCACTCTGGTCTTCACCTCTCCCATTCTTGCATTCGGCAGGGAGAGCTCCTCTTTGAAATCTTCTAGGAACTTTTGCAGGATCTCAAATGTTTTATTTACTGCAGGAATTTGCTCCCTTGCTACTGCTTTGGCTATATCAGGATACTCACACCCTGCCTCATTGTCAGATGCCTCTTGCTGTTCCTCTGCTTCCTTGTCATGCAGTCCGTCACCATTTTGGGAGACTTTTTATTCTTGTCTGCTTCTTCCCTCTCTGCTGCTTCGGAGCCATGGCCAATTTGCTGCCCTGAGACCTGTTCATGTGCTGCGGAGAGCTGTACTGTGGATCGTTAACTTTTCTTGCTGTTTTTGTCATGCTTTGTTCGGTGGGGCCGCTAGCGTCCGTCTTCTCTGGTGCCATACCGGAAGTCCAATATGTTACTTTAAGGCCAATTAGGTAAAGAGAACAAAAAAGTTAAGAATGTCCCAAACGTGTAGCCATGGCTGGTTCTGGCTATTTCTCTGCCCTTCCTAACACATATGTCCTGGTAGCTGCAGGCAGTGTTAGGCCCATCTTTGGTTTACCCCTCCCCTCTGCAGCTTCCTTGAGAAACAGGAGTGGAGGTGGGACTTGATCTGTGTGTTGCATAATTGTGGGTGCAGACCTTGTGCGTCCCCTTCTGCTCTAAGGAAGAGGCACACCTAAATTGTAGTCAGTCCTGAGTACTGCAGCAATGGAGTGAGTACTCTGTGGGTGTCTTGCCCTGCGGGATGACAGCATGATCAGTTCCCTCCAGGGGATTGTGATAAGGCCTAAGACAAGATTTAACACAGAGACCATCCAGAGGCATCGGATCAGAAGAGTATTCACTGTATGCCTGATGTATGCAGTGTATGCCAATAAAGTGACCTCTGTTTTATATACACCTGGCCTGAGTTTGCAGTCAATCAGGGGGAGTAGAGACCGGTTCTGTCTTAGGGACAGCCTCCATAACTCCTGGAGCCTACGATGGATGGAGGTGCTAGCAGAGAAAGAACTAAGCATCATACCACAAAAGCCTGTCCTGTTGTCCCCACATCATCGCGGAACCTCATCTCTCCTGCAAACAAACCACAGGTACTATGCACCACATACCCGCAGCAAGGGCAGATCTCCCAGAAGGGATGGGGGGAGGGGGAGAAGCAGTGCTACACGTTTCCCCAGTCTCCCCCAAGCTCTAACAGATAATACTCAGTTTAAACTTCAGATAACTTCTTGATAAGGTCTAACACTTTTTGCTTCCTCTCATTTCAGGGATGTCCCTAAAGATGTAGACGTCTGCATTAAGCTATGAAGGGGAAAAAATCGAATGAAAGCAAGACAAATAGCTTCACTTCTTCTGAAGTCACAGGATTTGGTGGTAACTCAATCACACAGGTAGGACAGCAATATCACAAACTCAATCTGTCTCACATCAAACATGTCTGGTATTTGTTGATTGTATTTATTGCAGTGTTTATCTCTGTTTTGTTTCCTACGATACATAGAAGTTAGGTGAGATGTACATTGCAGCGCATATGGTGAGCTAGGTAGATAGATAGACAGATAACCAGGGCGGATAACCACCCAACCCCCACCCCCCATAAGCGCTGTACCTTTTTTGTTATATTAAATCTTACATTTAAAAATTACTGTCTTTGAGCTCTGATTAACCCCGTTTACCTTTAAAAGGATTGTTCTTCTGTTCTGACGCATTTTTACCACCCTGCTTTCTAAATGGGGATTTTACTAAATGTAGCGCACTTTCCCCCACCCCCTGGGAGATATGGCAGCTACGGTATGTGTGGTGTTTACGTGCAACTCACAGGAGGCCTGAACCTCCGCTGTTGGGAGCCTGGGGTGTACCTGATCTGTTGGTTGACAGCGCCTCAACCTGTGCGGGATCCTAACAGTGTGGGATAACCCCGTGCAGGACAATAAGAAATACACCTGGGTATGATATAACAGATTTACTGAACATACTGTAGGTAACTAATAACGATAACACAGAACCTCTCAGGCCTTGCAGATCTATACTCCCGCTTCACCGTGACACAATGTCCACACCCTGGTGGGGTTTACCCCAAAGTACTGCGGCGCCCCTGGGCACCTAACCTCCCCAGTGTCCACAGGAACTAACCCACCAAAATGTGTGAGACAGCGATGCCCCACTAGAACAGAAATGTATACAGTTGGTGCACGTGGTGAGATGAGGTACCTGCCAGGTGCTCCCAGTACCCGGGTGCGCCGATGCCGTAAGATAGGATCCACGGATCGAGTGATGTTATCCGCGAAGCCTCCACCTGTATGTTGGGTGGTGTCCCGCGTCGACGGTGCCACCATGCATAGTGTCTCTTAACTATACAGTAGGTGGTGATCTGGTCCCAGACCACCGGATGCCAGCATGTGTCCCTCACACTTACAGTATGCTACAGGGACAGTGTCCCATGGATGATAAACTTTGTTAGGGCCCGAGCGGAAGAATTTGGAGGGGAGAGGGAAGGCACGTGGTTGCCTGCAGCCTGCTGTACCGGGCGGTAGCAGAAGAGCAACCTAGATTGCCTGCGGTGGATAGGGTAGAATGCTGAGAAGGTAGGACACGGGGGGTTTGGTTGCCTGCTCAGTTGGGAACATGGGGAGGGGCTGTGTAGGTTATGGAGGGGCCCATGGTATGGACGTAGGCTCAGTTAGGGCTGGTGGGGGAATCTCAGTCAGTGACACACACAGGGACACAACACACAACAGTACACACTGTACACATACAACAGTACAGGGTAATACATATACAAAAATTACAGTACAAATAAGCAGCGCTTGACAAACCAAACAAAACTCTACTCACCGAACCAAAAAATCTACTCGCCACCTAGCCCCGTCCCTAGCCACACCCTTTAAAAAATAAATTGAATAAATTCCTAGTAAGAACTAATAACAAGATTATTTTTTACATAACAATTTATTCATTGTATTACATTTATACTTTACTGCAATTAGTCCTTGTTACTTAGTGGGTACTAGGCAAGTTCCTAGAAGATTTCAAATAGGACCTCTCCCTGCAGAATGCAAGAATGGGAGAGGTGAAGACCAGAGCGGGAGACCTAGAGAATAACTTGGGGAAAATGCAGAAGGAGGTCCTAGAATTTAAAAATAAAAATCAAGCCATGGAAGAGAAGGTAGACGACCTTAAAAATAGAGCCAAAAAGGGTAATATAGGGCTCATTTGAATCCCTGAGAATTACTGGAGACCATGGATCTACTTCTTGATTTAATTACAACCCATGTCTTTACAGGGGAAGAGATGGCAGGGAGGCAAATTAGGTGTGTATGTCTGGGTTCAGGATTAGGGGAGATCCACAGCAGCAGGAAGGAGTAGATAAAGGGTGTGAATAGAGGATTTGTGTGGGTGTTTTTTATTGAGGGGTAAAGAAGTTGATGGAAGAAAGGTGTATAAATAATGATGCAGTGGGGAATGGGGAGTGGGGAAGTTGAAGAGGACAGAGACATTCACAAAGGAGTGAGGAAACAGTAAACAGAAAAGGCAATAGGGAGGGCATAGTGAGATGCATGAGGAGAGACTTCCCAGGTACTGGTGGATAGAAAGAGTACAACGAATCAGAGGGTTTCGAAAGTAAAGTTCTCACAGTTGCAAAGTTGTTGTGCAGAGTCCCGATCTTCCTCAATTTCAACTCCAAAATTAACTCTGCCACACACTTTTGATGTTACACTTATGATGGGACTCACAGCCTAGATATTCTGTCTTAAGTACTCTGATCACATGCAATTGAATAACAATTAAGGGATCGGTCTGCCTATCAACTCACAGAAACATACCCCAATAGTTAATTAAATCTTAATTTCTCTTGATGGGAGAAATTCAGTTCAATGAAACATACTTTTGATGGGGTAGGGGGGGGAGGTGTGTGTGTGTGTGTGTGTGTGTGTGTGTGTGTGTGTGTGTGTGTGTGTGTGTGTGTGTGTGTGTGTGTGTGTGTGTGTGTGTGTGTGTGAAAATGTCAGATGACCTCACTAATAAAGAGAGAGAGAGAGACAGAGAGACACTTGGGTGAGTGGGTGACTATGACTTACTGTGGGTTGGTGTCTGTATTCATTCACTCACACAGACACACACAGACACACTCGCACTCTCACACTGACACGGAAACACAGGCACACGGGGGGGCTATCAGAGCAAGGGGGGCCAACAGAGCAGGGGGGCAATCGGAGCAGGGGGGCAATCGGAGCAGGGGGGCAATCGGAGCAGGGGGGCAATCGGATAAAGGGAGATTTTTTTTTGTGAATTGGGAGAGAAAAGCATGCACTGCTTAGCGGATCGCCAGTGTGCAAAATCCTGTTGCCTGTGGTGACCGGCGACCGGATTTGTCGAGGGGCACGGCCGCGCAGGGAGCCTGGGTGGACGGGCCCCCTGACTCACCGGGCCCGGGACGCCAACCCGGCAAACCCCCCCAGTTGGTGGCCCTGGGGCCGAGGACTCCTAAGGTTTAATTAATCCTGTTAGTGGCAACATAATTGGGGTATTGAGTGAGGATGTTTTGGGTGTGTATGCCCATTTTGATTTGCTCTTCAAGTTGATGGGGAGCGCATATATAAAAGAAAAAACATATATCCAATAGTGCAGTATGTTTTGGTCCTTAAAGGGTTAAATGTTCCCAATCCCACTAGGAATTTTACTCACAAATTTCAATTTCTCACAATATACGTAAAGGTATCTTTCTCAGCAATGCTTCAGGATATGGTGATCAAGGAACATGTGTAGACGGAACCTTCATAAGGTAAGTAGAAACCAGACATAGCATAGATGCTATGACACTTTAGATGATATGGCACTTTTATATATGAAAGAATAATCGAAATACACTCACATGGTGCTAGAATAGTATAAGCATTTTGATCTAATGATCTACTCCAAACAACCAGAACCTGGAGGATCTCTCTCCCTTCTGTGGCTGGGCTCTGTCGGTGCTTCGCGTCTCCGTACTTCCGGGTAGTGATCTTCCGGAGGTTTGAACAGCAGCTGTCTGCTCTCTCGTGTTCTGCTGAGAACATTACAAACACGTTCTCAGATATACTGTGCACTTGTATTCCTGCACCCCTTTATTGCCCTTTGATTGCTGCTCTATCTTTTGGGCATGAGTGCCATGACAGGGGCGCAACCAGAAATTCTTTTTTGGGGGTTCAACATTTTTAATTGCTGTCCCGCAACATCGCGGCATCATGATGTCACTGCTTCACGTCACCATGTTGATGCAGCGTCCCATGATGCCGCAATGTAGATGGAGGAGGGCGGCGCGCTGACAGAGGCTCCACTCACTCCCCAGGCGATCAGTTTCATTGCCGTGGGGAAGAGTGTGGGGCCTCTGTAACCACGAGTAATTATACGATATTCTTGGGGGGTGCAAATGCACCCTTGCACACACACAGCTCCTCTCATTGCACTACTGTGCCATGATGTCCCATTCATCAGAGTGCTCTAACAGATGCCACCTTAGGGGTTAAAACAATATCTTAGTTGTAAGGGCTATTGTGAAAATAAATGCTGTGTTTTTCTATTCATTAAAGCACATGTAGATTATTTTTTTTTTACTTATTTTTTTTTAAACGACAGGAGCGCATTTAAAAAGTATATTATAGAAAATTGTGCATGCCAAATAGTTTTTTTTTTAATTCTGAAATACATATTTAGTATTCATGGTCTATCCTTTTGCAAATTATACATTGGAGGCAGGTACTTCTACCTACGGGTGGGAAATTGAGATAGAACAGAACTGACTGCAGAGCTGACTCATACAGTATCTGTGAATTTATTGTATTTTCTGTCCTTTGAAAATATGCCAGCCTAGTGTGTTATTCATTTCTATTCTGATTCTCAAGAGGTTCTCTGTGGTTGCCCTTGGCTGTCTGATTAAAAATTAAAAACATTGATTTCAATTTCGACTTCTTTATACCTACAGTATATAAATATGTGCACACTCAATTGGCTGTCTGGCAGAAGAATCCCTATTGTGTTTAGTTAAATGTTGCATGTAATCATTTGGACTAGAATGGCTAAATTAGATCTTGCCCTATGAAGATAAACTGTGGGGTGATTCGCTGTATGAAACCAGCGTTCAAAGAAAGGGATAAAGATGAATACTCAAACAGTAGGAGAATATAGTCTAACCTGTAGCTAATAATTTTCCAATAAGGTTCTCTCCGGCAAAGGTGAAGTTCCCCCCAAAAATTATGGTTGTGGCAAAAAAAATCCCCAAACTTGGCAAATCATATGGTTTCCAATATAACATCTCCATTGGCTGGTGTGTGACCTTTTGAGCAAATATTTTGCCCACCTCTATCTAACACCACTTGTAGATGCAACAAATGACCTCTATCATCCCTCGGCGTGTCTCTAATTAATTAAGTTATATTTTCAAGCACAAATTTACCGGGTGGTAAGTAGATATTCCTGAAAAAAGAAAGATTCAATGTGACCCAATAAAAAAACCAATACAATTTTATTTACCGGTAGTTGCATATTTTTAACTATAATACAATCATAGACAGCGCAACTCTTTTATTGTAATATGGATACAACCGTGAAAGTAGAAATTGGTACAAAATTGGGTTGTTGTTTTATCTCTGACAGGGAAAACTGCTAAACTGATTTGCACAAAAATTGTCAGGGTGATAGAGTTTGTTTTTGCCATTTTACCATTGTAATAAGTGTATGTCTAAACCAACCAAACTATGGTTTTACTATGAGCTTTTATGCAGCCATCCTATATGTTATTTCACAATCACTGCCTTGCTGATTTTTACATTTCGGGTGGCTAAAAAGCTAACATATCGATCATAATAATACAAGGAGAGTGGTATAACTAATACAATTGCAATCAGGTTGCTGAATTTTGCCATGGTGTGGTCGGCCTTTTCTACTTCCATATAACTCATATATGAAGGCGATTACTTCAATAAACACTGTACAGTAATTATCGGGGGCTTTCCGGCCCTATAGCCTCACCTTGTAGTTGTTTAGAAGGGTATTTGCATCTTCTGAAATAACAGAGAGAAGGTGCTGGAAGTGAGCCATGGAATGCCACGAGCCTTATTACGTCTGTGCTATTTGGAAGATGTCATTCACTTTAAGATGCTATAGGGAAATATTTATGTCAAACTTTATTATCCTACAATACATAATAATAATAGTTTCTTCTTGTATAGTGCTGCTAGTTTTACGTAGCACATTACTGGGACATTTTTGCAGACACAGTCCCTGCCCTGTAGAGTTTATAATCTGTGTTTTTGGTGCCTGAGGCAGCAAAAGTGATACAGTGAATTGCCCAAGGTCACAAGAAGCAACACCAGGAATTGAACCAGATTCCCCTGCATCAAACTCAGCAACCGTCAGTGACTTTACTCACTAAGCCACTCCTTCTCCCTTACATCTAAGTAGTAATACTTAGAACACATTCAGAAAAACTATCAATGAGTCTATTTCTGACTTTAGATCCTGGCGATGCAAAGAATGGGATAGCTCCAGGTGTTTAAACTAATTATTACCAAAAACAAAAAATATTTTTCTAACTATTGAAGGTTGGAAAAGACAGATTCCCTGTAGAATGCACTTCTAAGGGGATTTATTTTTTTCCTGTTTATCTTCCTTTGAAAAATATTTTTTTATCCTGTACCTTTGAGGTCCTTGATGGACAATTATCCCTACTTTTCTCCCTATATTTATTATATTTCTGTTCCCGTCTATGTGGGGTATAATGATTGGACCTGTCCCCTCTGTTTCTCCTCCAATCTCTTACCCTGTCTGTGGCATAGTCATTAGTATCTCTGGAGAATTTTTTATTTTTCCGTTGTATTATTTCTTCTTCAAAACGTAGTACTCTCTTGTTTACTAAATCATATAACTCCAGAAATTCATCACTGTCCACAAACAGGGTCAAAGAATTTTGTATTTCCTCAATATCTTTCTTAATTATTTTTATCCTATCATCTCGATAGGTAATTAATAAACGTATAAGGGAAAAAGAACAATTTTCTAAAATATTATTCCAATTTAAGGAAAATTCCTCATTTATCTCAAAGGTCGTTTTTTATCATTCGTAACCCCCTTGAGACTAGTTTCTCATCCAAATATCTTTGCAATGAGAGGAGATCCCACCAATGCTTCATCTCCTCTTTAGCCAACTTCTCAAGCCTAAGGCCTCGTTCAGGGTGCAGGCTTCGGAGGGAGGGCGTGCTTACGTGCGAGCTGTCGTGGGACACAATGTATTCAAATTAAATATTGGTTGTCAGGGTAGCAGCTGCCCCGTCTCCGAAGTATGGAGTTGACGCTGGCTACAGTTTCAATAAATAACTCAAGTCGTTTTTTGAAGCTGCAGCAGCGTCACTGGGACCTCGGCAGCCAATGAAATCATTCTTGAGAATGATTTCAAGACTGCAACTTTGATCCCTAACCTCAGGTCTGTAGCCCCACCCCCTCCCCGCCTCCTCAACTCCTGAAAAAGTCTACTGGGGAGGATGAACACACATCGCCCAGCAGACTGCCGCCCGCCCTCGCGAACGCCCGCCTTCCAACTCCTGCCTCTGGCACCCGGAACGAGGCCTAAAGAAGTTGGCCTTAAGATCTATACTGTCCGCCATATCCTCTACTATGTTTGTTTCTGAAGACTTCAAATATAATTGCTTCCTAGCTAGTCTTTCTTTGCTGTTCATCATCATTGTGCTTTACTAATAAATGTATTACCACCACAACAAAAACTGGCCTAAATGTTGTATAAACCAAACAATAGACCAGAGAAGCATTACCGAAATCCATCTTCCCTAGTAGTAAGTGTATTGCAGCCATTAAAACCACTTTATTAAGTGGAGATAGAAATAAACAATTACATTTAAGGGAGACCTATTGGATTTATGTGCTAAATACATTGAGTCCAATGGGTCTAAATGATTGTATTGACATCAGCACCGTTGTATAATATGGTCATCTCCACCTGTCTGAATATATGATATTGAGGTCTGGATTGAACATGCTTGACATGTTCCCTCTGTGTCCTGGTTTTTTGAGAGGTCCTGGTTGGAGTTATATAGTGTATACATTATTACACTTTCTATATACGTTTACTTATTTATAGTTCTTTCTTTATTACTTATCACACATAATTTGGGGTTAAATATTACAAAATGTATTTCAAAATCACTTAATATGTAGTTCAATAGGAATTATTCTAATTATTTTATTAATATAACACACACACATCACTAGAGATTATATATATATATATATATATATATATATATATATATATATATATATATATATATATATATATATATATATATATATATATATATATAATAAGTACACCAAGTCAACACATATTATATATTTTAGAATACTGTATTTAATTTAATAATGCACACGTTATAAATACACATATCACAGAAGGATCCCTATACAACACTGACTTGTCAGTTTTGAATAAATGACGTGGAATATGACTAATGACTTGCTCTGTGCGTTTATTTCTTTGCACCAATCCATCTTATAGGTAAAAGTGCTTTAATGATTGTAGACAGTTTTCCTCTGATTCTCCTCAGAAATTCTAGTTCTAAATGTAAAATACAACATTGGTATTGGATAGATCTCACATCAACATCAAAATAGGGATCTCATAGAATGTGCGTTCAAATATCGGTCACTAAAAGACTGGCTCTCATCCAGATAGTGCCTCAAAATACAAGATTTTAGATCACATTTATTCAAAAGTAGTACAGTAATTGGGATATAATTAAATTGAGTCTTGGTTCTTTCAATCATGGTCATTTATTAATTCTAATTCATTAGTTAAAAAATAGTTTTTCCTTTGACAATAATATTTACAAATAATATTCATATTTATAATTGCTATTCTTCCAAATAAATAGTCTAAAAAGCCAAATTAATTGAATAGTAAATGTATAAGTCCTCACAATTGTGTCTATTATGAATACCAATCAGGTATAAGTTTAACAATATTTCATTGTATTAAAGAAAACATTTTTTCTATATGTTTGTTAAAGAAGTTAGTTTTCATTTATTATGTATATGTTTAACAATGTTAGGTCGCGTGCTAGTTATAGAGATTTTGATGATTATAACACACGTGTTTGGTTGTCAAGATCTCTTTCGTTTGGCTTCTGGGGGTATTTATACGTTACCAACGTACCCAGATCTCATCCCCTGGAGAAATCAGTTAATCTGAAGAAACGCGTCGGCTTTTATGCGTTATTGCTGAGAGAGGTGTTGTGAGCGGTGGTTCACAAGAAGCATACCGGAGGAGTGAGTGAATCCTCTGCCCCCATTGAGACATCCCCTGTCCGGAACAAAGATTGATTCGGAGCAAGTTGACGGAAGACTGCTAAGGAGTTGACACATCTGAGATTTGCCTGAAGGAACAGGTTCCTGTGAGAGACTGTGCTGGAGTCTGAGCAGAGTGGAGTTACATCGACACATTGGGGCATGAGATTATCTCATAAAACGCTTGAATACACCAGATGTTTGTGAGTTTCAAATTGTGATTGTTGGGGAGCTTTTATATATATATATATGTAACCAATGGACCCCCAACCGGTCGCAGATTGGACCCCCTAAGGTGTTCTCTAGTCTGGCTACATGTCTCTTGTGGTGCATTCCTGCTGGCAACAGGAGGGCCTGAGTCTCCCACGATGACATGGGGGACAACAGGACAGGTTAATGGGGTGGATGCCTTCGTTCTCCTTCAATGTGCAGTGCCTCCATCTGTAGTAAGCCCCAGGGACGCAGGGTGGAATCCCTACCACAGAAATCCCCTCCCAGGGATGAGAGATTCCAGTCTCACACACGGTTCTCTTTAAACAGCAGACTCCTTTATTACTCAGTCTCCCGCAGCAGCAGACAGGTACAGTTGATTTACAATGGCACCAACTGTTCTCCTCAGTGATGGTCCCTGCCTCCACTCTGGACCTTAGGGCCATCCAGCATGGGGATAGCTCTTCCCTCACCCCCTAAGCAGGGTGAGAGGTATTTGGTCCATCTCACTATATCCTATCAGCTCTACTCATAAGCTGCTCACTCCTCTGCTCCCTAACACTAACTCTCACTCCTGACTCTTTAATTGTCACTAAATAGGAAGTGCACTGCTCTTTATGATATCAGCAGGCACCAGCCCCAGTGTCTCTTGATTGGACACAGGGTCAGGTGACCTACCTCCACCATTCAGGGCAAGTACTTGAAGTGGGGGAAACCCATGATAACTTCTGGCAACCTGCCCTCAGCATGAATTATACCAGGAGGATAGAACTATAGCCCCATTTCATATATTATATATAGTCAGATAAGGCAGTTGGCACTCCAATAGGTGCTGTTAAGCCACAGGTGCACGTCCCATATAGAGAATGTAGTTATACGTTACCGTTCCAAGGATTGGTAAACAAGAGACAGCACTCAATGTTGAAGATCAAAGTGTATTAGTGAAAGCAAAAACATCGGGTTTCTGGATGTATTTTTGCTTTCACTAATACACTTTGATCTTCAACATTGAGTGCTGTCTCTTGTTTACCAATCCTTGGAACGGTAACGTATAACTATATATTATATATATATATATATATATATATATATATATATATATATATATATATATATATATATATATATATATATATATATATATATATATACACACACAGCTAAACCCCGTTATAGCATGGTCCTCAGGGGCCACCCGATCCGACCACGCTAGAACCGGGGTCGCGCTAATTTTTTTTTTAAATGGCCGCCGCGCGCCTGATCGGGAGGGAGTGAGGAAGGAAGGAAGGAAGAGGTGGCCGGAAGCCCTACACGTCCCCTAGCAACAGCGAGTCCAGCTGCAACCTGCTCCTTACCTCCCACCACCAGCATCCATTTCCTCCCCCCCCCAGCCCCCACACCTACCGGCCCTCCGCGGCATAGCCCACGCAGCCCTCCGAGTCCCAGCCTGCTCCTCCCGACACCCCCCCTCCCCCCGACACCCTTACCCTCCTCCTGATGCCAGCTTTGCTCTGATCTCAGCAGCCGACACCAAAGGTAGGGAGGGGGAGGGGGAGGTGTGGTGTAGTGTGCTGTGAGAGTGTGTTGTGAGTGCTGTGAGAGTGTGCTGTGAGTGCTGTGTGCTGTGAGAGCTGTGTGCTGTGAGAGTGTGCTGTGAGAGCTGTGTGCTGTGAGTGTGCTGTGAGAGTGTGCTGTGAGTGCTGAGTGCTGTGAGAGTGTGCTGTGAGTGCTGTGTGCTGTGAGAGTGTGCTGTGAGTGCTGTGTGCTGTGAGTGCTGTGTGCTGTGTGTGCTGTGTGCTGTGAGAGCTGTGTGAGTGTGCTGCGAGTGCTGTGTGCTGTGAGCAGTGTGCAGTGAGAGTGTGTGCTGTGAGCAGTATGCAGTGAGAGTGTGTGCTGTGAGCAGTGTGCTGGGAGTGTGTGCAGTGTGCAGTGTGTGCAGTGAGAGTGTGTGCAGCGAGAGTGTGTGCAGTGAGCAGTGTGCAGTGAGTGCTGGGGGTGTGTGGTGTGTGCAGTGTGCAGTGAGAGTGAGTGCTGGGAGTGAGTGCTGGGAGTGTGTGCAGTGAGAGTGTGCAGTGAGAGTGTGTGCAGTGGTTCAGTGAGAGTGTGTGCAGTGAGAGTGTGTGCAGTGAGAGTGTGTGCAGTGAGAGTGTGTGCAGTGAGTGTGTGTGCAGTGAGTGTGTGTGCAGTGAGCAGTGTGCAGTGAGTGCTGGGAGTGTGTGGTGTGTGCAGTGTGCAATGAGAGTGAGTGCTGGGAGTGAGTGCTGGGAGTGAGTGCTGGGAGTGTGTGCAGTGGTGCAGTGAGAGTGTGTGCAGTGAGAGTGTGTGCAGTGAGAGTGTGTGCAGTGAGTGCTGGGAGTGTGTGCAGTGTGGTGTGTGCAGTGAGTGCAGTGTGCAGTGTGTGCAGTGTGCAGTGAGAGTGTGTGCAGTGTGCTGTGAGCAGTGTGTGCAATGAGCAGTGTGTGCAGTGAGAGTGTGTGCAGTGAGAGTGTGTGCAGTGAGAGTGTGTGCAGTGAGAGTGTGTGCAGTGAGAGTGTGTGCAGTGAGAGTGGTGTGCAGTGAGAGTGGTGTGCAGTGAGAGCAGTGTGTGTGCAGAGTGTGCATGTGCAGTGAGAGTGTGTGCAGTGTGTGCAGTGAGAGTGTGTGCAGTGTGTGCAGTGAGAGTGTGCAGTGTGTGCAGTGTGCAAAAAACTAAATGAAAAATTTATTTTTTTAAACGGGAACCACGTGAAAACCACGTTATAACCGAATTCGCGTTATAACGGGTCGCGCTATAACGAGGTTCAGCTGTATATATATATATATATATAAATATATATATATAGCCATGCATAATAATGGTATATTGCTTTCCTCTCTGTTGGCAGTAAGTCCTGGTAAGAACAGGTATGCCAGCAGTAGTTATGGAGGTTTTCCCTCATCCAATGGTGAGGTGCCCTATGTATGGAGGGGAGTGGCTGTATGCTCTGAGTCCCTGGATAGTGACATCAGGGATGCGCCTACCTCCTGAAGTATATAAGGCACAACACAGTTAGTTAGAGTGTGTTCTACAAGTGTTCTACGTGGTTCTACAGTGGAAGCTTTGAGTTCTAACAGTGTTCTGGCAGCTGTGGAAAGCTGTTAGGATATTGTATGGCCTGCATAAGGGATTGAGGGAACACTTTGTGACCCTAGTGAAGTAACTAGTGGTCCAGGTTGACCAATCAGCCTGTCTAAGCCACTCTGTGTCCAGGGACCTGGCACAGAGAGGGTCTCCCTAGGAGAAGAGGGAACCCCACTTCAATTCAGGAGGGCGTACCTGGCGAAGGGACAGCACGGCGAGATGTGCGGCTAGAGCCGGCAGCTGCATGTGGCAGTCTGCCACATCACCGTCTACAATAAAGATGCCCTGTTTAAAGATACCCCCACTGTGTGAGTGTGAAATTACTCGCAAGTGGATGGCACCACTGAGAAGGAGTTCCTCACCAGGACCATCTCCCTGCGGAAGCATAGATCCTGATGAGGTGGAGGCGCTGCACATGATGTAAGTTGAACTCGCACCCACTACCTCAGCCACCTGTCTGTTGATAATCCCCTACTACCATCAAGCGGGAGACTCAGGAGTTCTGTTGCCTACAGGTGCACCATCACACACACACACACGTAATGGGAGTTGGTTATTAAGAGTACCCAGGCCAATGTGAGATTGGGGGGGGGGGATAAACCCGTTACATATATATAGATGTAGAGGTATCAGTACCGTGTTAGCCGAGCTTTAATAATCAAAAATGAATCGACGATACCGTTCTGTGGCTAACTAAATGCTTTTATTCTTGCGAGCTTTCAAGATACTCTGATACTCTTCTTCGGTGATGTTACAATGAATGAAGCTAAAAAGGGGTTTAAACTTAAAAACAGTGCATACTGGAATGTGATCTGTGAATCCCTCCCCCGTGCAGTTTTATGGCTCCAGGTGATAAAATGTCCCTGAATGTCAGTGATGTGAGAGTATGTGTGTGTGAGTGTATGTGAATATAAATAGGTAAAGAGCCCACGGTATGCACTGTTTTTAAGTTTAAACCCCTTTTTTAGCTTCATTCATTGTAACATCGCCGGAAGAAGAGTATCAGAGTATCAGAGTATCTCGAAAGCTCGCAAGAATTAAAGCATTTAGTTAGCCACAGAACGGTATTGTCTATTCATTAAATATATATATATATATATACTGTATGTAACGGTGTTTCTGGCCCGGCCTGACCCACCCAATCTCACATTGGCCCCTGTGGTCTAACCGGACCCCATTACAGTGTAGATATGCCTGATGGTGCACCTGTTGGCTACAGGACTCCTGAGTCTCCCGCATGATGGTGTGTGGGGAGGACCCGTCAGACAGGCAGCTGAGGTAGTGTGCTGAGTCTCACCTATTTCCAGTGCAGCGCCTCCACCTCACCAGGGCCCCTGCGTCCGCATGGGGATGATCCTGACGAGGAACTCCTCGGTGGTGCAACCTCCTGTGCAATCATTGGACTCTCACACACAGGGGTTTCTCTGATCAGCTCCATCTTTATTGTCACGGTGGGCAGAGCTGCCCTCCACAATGGGTGTATTTAGCCGATCATCTCGCCCGTGCTCCCCTTTGATAGGTATGTCACCTAGATGAGGGATTCACTATTCCCGCAGGAATCACTGCCCTGTGCCAGGTCCCTGGACACAGTCTCCCATGGAGTTACTAGAACATAACTAACACTCTGCAGAACTTGAACTCCTTCCTGAACCTTGCAAGAACTTTCCAGCAACTGTACTCGCCTTGAACTCTGACAGAACTAACTCTTAACACAGTGCTGTGCCTTATGTAACTTCTGAGGCTGACATACCTCTGACATCACTAACCATGGAGTCAGAGCATGTGACCAGTCCCATCCATACACAGGGCACCCCACCAGGGTGTGAGGGAAAACCTCCATGATTACTGCTGGCATGCCCACACTTACCAGGCCTTGCTGCCAGCAGGAGAGATGACTGTAGGCATTTTACATGACCGCTACATTCTCCCCCTGGTGAATCCCATCGACCTCGCTGGGACCTAAATTTGTATACCTTTTTCCAGGAAGCACTGTAACGGAAAACATAATTAACATCACACAAATTTCCTCATAATGCAGTACACATGAATACAGTCATCCGCCAAGCCCGCCCCGACCAGCAGCCACAGACCCGCGTGATGCACAGTACCACCTAAAAATAGTGATAGGGGTCCGGTTTCTTTACTTCTCTACCCCCCATATCCAGAACTGTTACTGAGAAATGCCTGGGTAATCCCCTCTCTGGTCTATATGTTACTCTGTGTTTATAGATATTTCTCCCAATTGCCCATATGCGGATTAAATGTTCTATCCGTTCCTCGGCCTTCTTTCCTATCACGGAACTCCCTCTCCCCACTAGATGCATTTCTATGGCCTCCCTAAGCCACCTATCCCGGTTGTCCTCTATCTCATCCATGAGAGGCTCAGGGACATACGGGTACTCCAACCCGTGGGAAGATTTATACCGAGCCCTTATGGTTCTCTCGGCCCTACTAATTCTAGTCAGGTCAGCCTTACCTCCCCTCCCAGGCAGCACCCATGATAGGGGTTCGTCAGGGTCCACGGGGTCTGACAAAATACTGGGACCCATAGGCTCTATTTCCCTATTCTCAATCTGCAGCCATCGCTCCTGCAGCTCTCTGTCCCTCTGTTCTGGGGTAAACTCTCCCACAGCCCACCAATAGTCCACTACATCCTCTCGCCGGATGAGGAACCGAGTGCGGTCCATCCAGGCCGAGTACCCTTCAAATAATGGGGCCCACCAACGGTTCTCCCGAAACCTGTTTAACCTTCCTGAGTCCCTATCATCGTCCATGGAAAATACCCCTGATGACCTCTCAGATCGCGGTACGGACCACCTAAACGACCCCGAGGCCTTTACTACGGGTTGGGGTGCTGTAGTTGCCACTCTCAATTCTCCCCCTCCCCTTGAATCGCCCTCCGTAGCGCCACTGCGCTGCCTTTCCCCAGTCCGTCTTCCCTCTCCCCCTTGTGAATTGTCCACGTACTCCAGGCTAGGCGGTGAACCCGGTGACCGTGGGATGGGGGTAGGGGTGTTAACTATGGCGGGGTTTGGGCATAGGGGCACGGAACGGGACCCCACGGGGTTACGACCCGCTCCTGGCTGCCCGTAGACTGGTCCAAGGATGATGTCTCACCCTCCTCAGTCCTGAGATCGTCTCTCCAATTTCTGGGCCTTGTAAGTGATCGGGGACCTTCCCCCAATCGCCGAAGCATCGCTGCTTTTTCTTCATGGGTTCCGCCGTCGCCACCGGAAGTGACGTCCTCCCCGGAACCGGAAACGTCACCATCTTGCGTGGGACCCCCATGCGGGATCTCTTCCTCTATGACGACATCCGATTGCTCCGCCGTCGTTGCCGGAAGTGATGCCGTCCCTCCACGTGCGCTTTGGGCCTGGCGCGGCCCCTCCAGCACTTCGCCGTTCGCTGTAACCAGGTAAGTAATAGGGCTGCTTGGCTTACCCGTCCGCAGGGGTGTAGGCGTCTTTCTCCCGTCTCCGCCAGGTCCTGGGATGGCGGGACTCCATCGGTCGGGTCGCCGATCTGCGGGGGATGTCCTGCCACTCACCCCACGGGGTGTCGTCCTTCCGGTCTGCCTTTTCAACTCCGCTTTTACCACCGCCAGCTCACGGAGGTCCTCGTCTGAGTAATCCCCTTTTCCTGACTTAGGGGTCTCCGGGCGGGGTGACAGTCTCTTTTCCCCGAACGCGGGGGTTGATTCAGCCACCTCGATCGCTACTGACCCAGCCGACTTGACCGGCTCCAGTCCCTTGTCTCCGGGACTCGCGCGGTTGATCCATAGCGCGCCCGGGGACTCGGCGGAGCGCCTTGTTAGCGGTTAGCGTTTTCGCGCCAATTTCCCCACAAGGGTGGGGGTCTTTTCCCGCGGCTAGTTCCCGCCTTTTTCTGGCAGCCGCCCTCTGTGCAAGATAACCATCCTTTTTGCACGGCTCTTCCACGGCCGGAACTACTTTCTGTAGTGGCGCCGTCTGGATATCAGTCCCTGGGCCCAGTGGGTGCATTCCCACAGGCCATAGTTGAAAGTCACTCCCCCTGGTAGAAATCAGGGGAGGGTCCCATAGACTAAGCGGTTGACTCAGCACAGGGGCTGAGTTAGTCACTGTCCATCCCGGCGCAGCCATAGCTTTCGCGCCATGCCCCCCATCAGGGCGGGGCTCTGCTGTTCACGCCATTCCCGGCCAGCTCTTTGCAAGTCCTGCATCAGCCATTTTTTCTGCGACTGGCCCATGCGGTTTCCCTAGCAAGCGGGAACCGCCATTTTGATTGACTTTTACGCCCAAAAAGTCCATTTGTTTGCTCTCCTCGCGGGGTTCTCCCCCAATTATTACAATTTCCTCACACTCTTCAAGGGTGGCCCCTCGCTGTCCCAGACAGGATAAAAACAGGGCAGCCACGGCCTTCGCTCCGCTCCAGAGCAGATTGGTCAATGATAACTCGGCGACAGTCTGCTCTTCAGTGGGTTGCACGCCACGGGTGCCCTCCCCATCAGCCTCTGTCCGCCATTTCATGTTCTCCGCCCCACGTGGATCCTCCACTCTCTCGTAACAGTTATCGTACATGGGGCTCCACTCTGCGGGGCAGCCACCACACCGGTACAATAAAGATTAGCTTCAGATGCACCACCACATGTGTACCTTATCTAGGTGTGACCCAGTGTTGCACTACCTCAGGCTAGGCTCACTCTCTCAGTGTCTGCTGTGACTCCTTCCTCCCAGTCTGTGCTCCCTACGGTGAGTGTCTGGAATGGGCTAGGTACTCTGGCTCTGCCATGCAGTACTTGGGGCGTCTACCTGTCTTGGTCAGCCTAGCGCAGACCCTCTCCAGGATTCCTGACCATGTTAACAGGCTATCCCTTCTGGCATCCTACCAACTAGCACTGCCTCAAGGTGACTCGGTCAGCTATAGCCCGGCTCCAAACCCCTCACTCCTTTCAGGCCCCTAGGTTGTCTCTGCGAACTGACAATATCCCGTCAGCCCCCTGACCCCCCTAGGTCCGTTCCTACGCAGCACAGAGTGGCAGCAGACTCTCTCCCTGTTTCCCAGTGTGCCTAGCTAGAGCCTGTCCTGATGACAGATCTGATCTCAGCAGCTCGCCTCCAAATGTAACGGTGTTTCTGGCCCGGCCTGACCCACCCAATCTCACATTGGCCCCTGTGGTCTAACCGGACCCCATTACAGTGTAGATATGCCCGATGGTGCACCTGTTGGCTACAGGACTCCTGAGTCTCCCGCATGATGGTGTGTGGGGAGGACCCGTCAGACAGGCAGCTGAGGTAGTGTGCTGAGTCTCACCTATTTCCAGTGCAGCGCCTCCACCTCACCAGGGCCCCTGCGTCCGCATGGGGATGATCCTGACGAGGAACTCCTCGGTGGTGCAACCTCCTGTGCAATCATTGGACTCTCACACACAGGGGTTTCTCTGATCAGCTCCATCTTTATTGTCACGGTGGGCATAGCTGCCCTCCACAATGGGTGTATTTAGCCGATCATCTCGCCCGTGCTCCCCTTTGATAGGTATGTCACCTAGATGAGGGATTCACTATTCCCGCAGGAATCACTGCCCTGTGCCAGGTCCCTGGACACAGTCTCCCATGGAGTTACTAGAACATAACTAACACTCTGCAGAACTAGAACTACTTCCTGAACCTTGCAAGAACTTTCCAGCAACTGTACTCGCCTTGAACTCTGACAGAACTAACTCTTGACACAGTGCTGTGCCTTATGTAACTTCTGAGGCTGACACACCTCTGACATCACTAACCATGGAGTCAGAGCATGTGACCAGTCCCATCCATACACAGGGCACCCCACCAGGGTGTGAGGGAAAACCTCCATGATTACTGCTGGCAGCAAGGCCTGGTAAGTGTGGGCATGCCAGCAGTAAGAGATGACTGTAGGCATTTTACATGACCGCTACATGTATATATATATATATGTATATATATATATACAGTGGTCGACAAATCACCAAAAAATCTACTCGCCGAACAAAAAAAATCTACTCGCCACCTAGTACCACACGTGTGCAGCTTGGGCCAATAGGAGCTCGCCACGATGTTAAATCCACTCGCCCGGGGCGTGCAAATGTATAGGTTTGTCGAACACTGTATATATATATATATATATATATTGTGACAGAAACCAGGGGTTGGTAATAAACTCCATATACAGGGCTCCCAGGATACTGAACAGTTTCTGTCCTGTCTAAGCTGAACAGGGCAGCCTCGTGGTACAGGCACTCCATTCCACAGTTTGTCTGCTGCCTGTTTTCTGTCACCTGTCATGCTGATTAGAGTTCAGGTATATAAGACCTGTTTCCTGTTTCCTCTGGGCGCCTCCCAAGAGCCTGGAAGGCTGCTGAACTGCAGAGGGGTGAGAAAGCCTCTTTCCCAAATCGCTTCATTCATTCTGTTAGTTTGTCTAAAGACTGCAAAGGTACTTATTTTGTTGGTGGAAGTGGACAAGCCACTTCCAACTCTGAGTCAGGGACATCTAAGTTTAAGTTATCGCTCAGACGAGCAGCTTTTTGTTTGGCTTTGTTTTCTGTTTAAACTGTGGCAGTCTCAGTGCCTGGGACTGAATAAACCAGGCATAGCCTGTTTAAAGGAACAGTACGTGACGTCTCATCATTTAACCTACCCTAAAAGACCGTGTTCTAACAGTCCCGGACAGACGGCGGAGCCCCGGAGTAAGCCGTTTGTCACATATGGTGGAGAATGCAGGCAGAACACTAAAAGGTCTGGGGGTTAAAGAACTTTAAAAAAAAAAAAAAAAAAAAAAAAAAAAAAAGTTTTTTTTCTCTCTCTCCAAACAAGATGGAAGACGTGGTGAGTGCGCTGGTACGCAATGTCGCTGTCCAGAGAGACGCGAATGAAGCCCTGCAACAGGCGAATGCAAACCAGCAAGAGACAAACCGCTTGCTGAAAGAGGAGCAACAGCGGTTCGCTCAGGGCTTACAGCAGGAACTCGAGATCCTGAGGGAGACTATCAGTAACCTTCCACTGGCAGCGGCAGCCCCAGTTCCGAAAATGACCAGGGCAAGCCACTACCTTCAGAAGATGGGACCCTCGGATGATGTGGAAGCCTATCTTCTCACGTTTGAACGCACGGCACAGAGAGAGGGATGGCCAGAAGCTGAGTGGGCTGGTCTAATCGCACCCTTCCTAAGCGGCGAACCCCAGAAGGCTTACTTTGATCTAGAGCCAGCCGAAGCTAACGTCTATGCAAAATTGAAGTTCGAGATCCTCGCCCGCCTCGGCGTAACCACGGCTGTTCGCGCCCAAAGGTTTCACGCATGGTCCTTCACGATGGATAAAGCCACCCGAAGCCAGATGTATGACCTCATCCACCTCGCCCGGAAGTGGCTACAACCCGAGATCAACTCAGCAAGCCACATCGTGGAACGGTTGGTCATGGACCAGTTCTTGAGGAAACTTCCCTCTGCCTTACGCCATTGGGTCAGTCGGAGTGACCCCCACAATGCGGATGAGCTTGTGGCCCTCGTAGAAAGGTACAATGCAGCAGGAGAGCACCCGCAACCCACAGTCGTGGAGCAACCCCACTACCCGAGGTTCCAGGACTCTTCCAGAGACGGTAAAAGGGTACCGGGGTTAAGGGGAGCTGAAGAGCGGCGACCACCTTCACGCAGCACCAGCAACAGTGGTTCGCACACTAATGGCAATAGCCAACATGGGGAGCCGGGAAAAGGCTCTAAGTGGGACACAGACTATGTACCTAAATGTGTAAATTGTCATGAGAGGGGCCACACAGCAAAAATCTGCCCACTAAATGATGAGCCCATGCAATGCAACAGCGTGGAACCTTATTCGCTGTTGTCCCAATGTATGGGCCCTAGCCCAGAGGACCCCTTGAATAACCATCTGTGGGCATTTGTAAAGGTTAATGGTAAGAGGGTTCGGGCACTTCTTGACTCTGGGAGTATGGTCACACTAGTGTCCGAATACCTATTGCCCATTAAGAAGAAACAGGTAAACAGTTCACAAAGAGTGGCAATTTGTTGTATACATGGGGATAATCATGAATATTCCACTGTTGATGTTTTTTTTGAAACAGAATTTGGTTCTTTAGATTTCAAGGTGGGTGTTGTACCCAAACTGGCACATGATGTGTTAATAGGGACCGACTTTCCCCATTTTCTAAAAATGTGGTCCCCAGCTCAGAATAGCGCCCAGAGTTCAATAGCAGACCATAACGAAGTGTTAGAAGAAACAAATCCTTTCCCTTTTTCAGAAATGGAGGTTGACGAGGGCCCAAATAAGAAAGGAGAAAAGGAGGAGTGCTGTGAAATTCCCTTCCCCATCACTACTTTGGTAGGGAATACCCCAAATCAAGATGTTGATCAGGCACTTACCACCCCAGTACAGGATAAGACCCTCGCTGACCTAGAGGTCAGTCCTGGGAGTTTTAAGAAGGCCCAGTGGGAGGACCCCACATTAGCGGTAGCAAGGGGAAATATACGGGACCAGAATAGTACTCATGGCCAACCAGATAGGTCACTTGCTTACCCCTACTTCGAGGTAGAGAACGACCTAGTATATCGGGTTGATAAAAGAAAATCAGTTACAACTAAACAATTGTTGGTACCACGGACATTCCGTAACGTAGTATTACACCTCGCACATAGTCATCCATTGGGGGGACACCTAGGGGTGGAAAAGACAAAAGAAAAGGTTCTCCGAAGCTTTTATTGGCCTGGGGTTCTGGCAGAAATTACAAACTATTGTTCCTCATGCCCAGAATGTCAGATCACCGCCCCGTTCAAAGCATACCGCAGCCCATTGGTACCCCTTCCCATAATAGAGGTACCATTTGACCGGATTGCTATGGATCTAGTAGGACCCCTAATAAAGTCTGCTAGGGGACATCAGCATATATTGGTAATATTAGATTATGCTACCCGATATCCGGAGGCAGTTCCCCTACGTAGCACCTCTGCTAAAAACATAGCAAAAGAGTTAGTACTTCTGTTTTCCCGGGTCGGAATTCCTAAAGAGATCTTATCTGACCAGGGAACACCATTTATGTCCCAAGTAACAAAAGAGCTATGTAAACTCCTAAAAATCAAGCATCTCAGAACCTCAGTCTATCATCCACAAACAGATGGTTTAGTGGAAAGGTTCAATAAAACCTTAAAGAGCATGTTACGCCGGGCGGTCGATAAGGATGGGAAAAACTGGGACTGTTTGTTACCATACCTGTTATTTGCCATTAGGGAAGTTCCCCAGTCATCCACAGGCTTCTCCCCGTTTGAACTATTGTATGGCCGACATCCAAGGGGCTTACTGGATATAGCCAAAGAAACTTGGGAACACGAGGTTACCCCTTACAGAAGTGTAATAGAGCATGTTGCCCAAATGCAGGACCGCATTGCTGCAGTCCTACCCATAGTGAGGGAACACATGGAGAAAGCTCAAGAAGCACAAAGGAATACGTATAATAAGGGTGCTAGGGTCAGAATTTTTTTTCCAGGTGATAGGGTACTAGTTCTGGTTCCCACCGTGGAGAGTAAATTCCTTGCTAAATGGCATGGGCCATATGAGGTCTTGGAAAGAGTGGGAGAAGTAAATTATAGGGTAAGGCAGCCAGGTAGGAGGAAACCTGAGCAAATTTACCATATAAACCTACTCAAGCCCTGGAAAGATAGAGAGGTCTTGTTAACCCTAGTACCCCCAGGTCCGTCAGAGAATCAAGAAACTGACCCAGAGGTTAGCATAGCTGAAACACTGTCCGTGCATCAGAAACGAGAGGTCCAGAGTTTAGTGAGAAGGAACAAAGAAATCTTCTCTACACAGCCAGGTAAAACTAACGTAATTAAACATGACATAGTCTCTGAACCGGGGGTCCGAGTTAACCTTAAACCGTACCGAATCCCAGAGGCCAAGAGAGAGGCTATAAGTTTAGAGGTTAAAAAAATGCTAAAACTAGGCGTAATTGAGGAATCCCAAAGTGGGTGGAACAGCCCTATAGTTTTAGTCCCAAAGCCAGACGGTACAACAAGGTTTTGTAATGACTACCGGAAACTAAACGCGGTGTCAAAATTTGATACTTATCCTATGCCCAGGGTGGATGAACTTGTAGAGAGACTGGGCAAAGCCCGATATCTCACAACCCTAGACCTAACAAAAGGGTACTGGCAGGTTCCCCTCACAGAAAGGGCAAAAGAAAAAACAGCCTTCTCAACCCCAGACGGCCTCTTTCAATATAAGGTGCTGCCTTTTGGCTTACATGGAGCTCCCGCCACATTCCAAAGAATGATGGATAAAATTTTAAAACCACATGTTCGGTACGCTGCCGCCTACCTGGATGATGTGGTAATCCATAGTGAAGATTGGCAGTCCCACCTTCCAAAGGTCCAAGCTGTGCTCGACGCAGTTCGGTCTGCTGGACTAACTGCTAACCCCGCTAAATGCACTATTGGTCTGGAGGAGGCCAAGTATCTGGGGTATTCTATTGGTAGAGGGTTACTCAAACCACAAACACTCAAAGTAGAGGCGATACAAAATTGGCCAAGGCCAGTCACAAAAAAACAAGTAAGGACCTTTTTGGGGTTAATTGGCTACTATAGGAGGTTTATTCCCAATTTTGCAACTAAGGCAACCCCACTAACCGACCTCACAAAAGCAAGAGGACCGCTAATGGTAAAGTGGTCCCCCGAAGCCGAACAGGCCTTTAGAAGCCTGAAAGAAGCTCTCTGTGCCCAACCAGTGTTGGTCACACCTGACTTCTCCAAAGAGTTCGTAGTCCAAACCGACGCATCTGAGGTAGGGCTGGGGGCGGTACTCTCCCAGGAGTCTCAAGGGGAGGAGCACCCCATCCTTTATTTAAGTAGGAAACTAAATCCCCAGGAGAAAAATTACTCCATAGTCGAGAAAGAGTGTCTCGCAATAAAGTGGGCTGTAGAGACACTCAAGTATTATCTGTTGGGGAGAAAGTTCCGATTGGTCACAGATCATGCACCCCTTACCTGGATGTGTCAAAATAGGGAGAAGAACGCTAGGGTGACCAGGTGGTTCCTAAGCCTACAGCCCTTTAAATTTTCTGTGGAACACAGGTCGGGGCACAAACATGGCAATGCCGACGGGTTGTCAAGGATGCACTCCCTAATATCCATGGTCGCTCACCCCTCGAGGTCTGAGCTGGGGGGGAGGATATGTGACAGAAACCAGGGGTTGGTAATAAACTCCATATACAGGGCTCCCAGGATACTGAACAGTTTCTGTCCTGTCTAAGCTGAACAGGGCAGCCTCGTGGTACAGGCACTCCATTCCACAGTTTGTCTGCTGCCTGTTTTCTGTCACCTGTCATGCTGATTAGAGTTCAGGTATATAAGACCTGTTTCCTGTTTCCTCTGGGCGCCTCCCAAGAGCCTGGAAGGCTGCTGAACTGCAGAGGGGTGAGAAAGCCTCTTTCCCAAATCGCTTCATTCATTCTGTTAGTTTGTCTAAAGACTGCAAAGGTACTTATTTTGTTGGTGGAAGTGGACAAGCCACTTCCAACTCTGAGTCAGGGACATCTAAGTTTAAGTTATCGCTCAGACGAGCAGCTTTTTGTTTGGCTTTGTTTTCTGTTTAAACTGTGGCAGTCTCAGTGCCTGGGACTGAATAAACCAGGCATAGCCTGTTTAAAGGAACAGTACGTGACGTCTCATCATTTAACCTACCCTAAAAGACCGTGTTCTAACAGTCCCGGACAGACGGCGGAGCCCCGGAGTAAGCCGTTTGTCACAATATATATATATATATATATGTGTAACGGGTATTCCCCCACCCAATCGCAAATAGGGTCTCCTAGGGGAAATGCTACTCTGGTTACAAGGCATAATAGTGTGGCGCACCTGCTGGCTTACAGGACTCCTGAGTCTCCCGCTTGATGGTATTATGGGGAAGGTCAGGACAGGCTTCTGGGGACATACCCAGTACGTACTCACGGTGACAGTGCCTCCATCTATTGCAGGCCCCAGGATATGGGTGGAATCCCTGGAATAGAACGTCCCACTCAGGGATGAGAGATTCCAGTCTCACAACCGCTTCTTTATAATCAGGAACACTTTATTGCACCAACAGCATTCACTGGAACAGCATACACAGCAGTACAGGAACACAGTAACACAGCAGTACTTCTCAGAATGACCCTGGCCTTTCACTCCCAGTCAGGGCCCTGGAAGCAGGCCTAGCTCTTCCACTACCCCCTATCAGAGTAGTGGGAACAGTCTACCAGCCTCTTCCAGGGGGAGGGCCTCAAGTCTGCCAGGTCCCTGACAGCTCGGTTAGGTAAGACTCAGCTCCTCTCAGGGTAGGAGCAACTGACTCAATACAGGAAATGCAGATCATTAAGACAGATACAACAAGAGCCCGCCCCCGTCCCTTATTGGACACAGGCCTGACTGCACTGCTTTCTCTGCCTCACTGATCTGCAGTGAGTGGGGAGAACCCACCTTAACTCCTGGCAAACCTGCCCTTACCAGGTATTATTGCACAGAAGGAGGACAGAATAATAGCCCAAACCTACCAGGGCTATACTCTCCCTCTGGTGGAATCCAATGGTCCCCACTTGGACCTAAATTTGCGTGTCCATCCTGCAGGTGAACAACCTATACAAAACAAAATAACATGACATATTATTCACCAAAATACAGTGTTATTACATTTGCAGGTTATACACCCTCCTCTGGTGGTGACACAAAATAACTAGGATTACTCCCAACGTGGGGAATCCGCTACTAACAGTAATGCCTGGGGTCAGGTTCCTTTACTACCCTACCCTCAGGATATATATTTACTTGTACTAGCTATACCCTTTATGGGTGGCCTGTGCACAGCATGGTCCACTGGGTTTAGATCAGAAGTACCATAACACTCTGGGTGGCATACTGGACACCTACAATCATCCCATAATTTAGACATGGGTGCTAATGGTCGGAGAGGATCATGTTCATACACTTTCTCAAGGCATCTCCTGGAGATGTAAGGCACAATATGAACAACATCATTACCCAAATCCCCAGAGTCCTGAACCAAACCCACCCAGCCTCAGTGAATGGCTTGGGGACCCCATGTTCACCCAGTGACCCGTGGTGACTGTATCTGAAATCCGAACTAGATGGGACAGGGACAGGGGCAATGGCAGGGGTAATGGGGCCAGAGACTGGGGCATAGGAAGCAACAGTGTCCGGGGCAAAGTTCTTGGCTTCAGCTAGGTCACGGCCTACCGCAGGGGACGTTGGCTGCTTGGACGCAGCCACGACAGGCCAGCGTTTCCCTCGGTCTACCACCCTGTAAATGTAGTGGTCCATTTCTCGCCTGGAGAGGGCGCTACTCACCGGAGCGGTCGCAGCACAGTCCCAGCCCGCTCCGGAGGTCGCCTTGTAAGTGACGTCATCCTCTCGCGAGGTCGCCTCATCTTGTGTCAGGTCCCGCACAGGAAGTACGCCATCCGCAGGACGGGGTACCGGGAGGTCAACGATGTCCTTCATGCGGAAGTAGGCACTAGGATGGGCCTCGTCTCCGGACTCCTCCAACGCAGCCTTGGTCGGGGCTTCTTCTAAGGCCTCCTCCATCGGAGCCTGCTCCACATCACAGATAAGTGGCTCTCTTCTTGCAGCACCGCTGTAGGGGTCCGCCGGTAGGCGCATCACCCCCGCTGAACTGCTATCACACTCGTCGGCCAACGAGGCAGGTAGGGACATCTCCGCAGGGGAATAACATTGGGGCCCCTCGCCGTCACTAGCGGCAATCGGCACGAAGCGGTCCCGCTTCTGCACCACCAGCGATAGCGATCCCCATCCTCCCTGGGCAGTCACAGTCTCTTCCGTGGGTTCCACCATCGTGAGTTCCGCCTCTGGAACCGGGGTGCACGGACCCCCTGGAACGTTTGTTGGGGCGCACGGGCCCTCCACATGGGTAGCATCGACATGGCCCACAATGCATAGCATAACCGCTGGGTCATCAGGCTTTGCTGACACCAGAGGACCGTCTCTGGCCTCGTCAGGTTCGATCACCTCACCTGGTAGTATTTGGGTTGCGGTCTCTGGAACTGGCTCGGGCCTTGTCTCAGCCATCGGGGCTTGGTACACCCCAATGGTAGACATTAGCGGGCTAGACACAAGATGGCTTGCCCCATTCACAAAGAAAATAGCCCCCCAAACAAGGTCTTCTCCCAGGCATACACAGTCAGGGCCCAAACACCACAAGCTTGTGATCCCATCAGTGAGTACATCCAGGAAACCTTCTGGCAGCGAGTAATAGGCAAAGTCCATATCGCCTGCTCTTACTTTATGTATACACGGGCACAAAAGAAAGGGGTAACTCACTCCTCTGGCCCGCCATGTTCCATCAGTCTGAGGTTGCGGAAGCTCGCATCCAGCTCCTCCTTCAGTTTGGGTAAAGCTCTGGGATTGTCTCTCATTGTGCCCCCTCCCTCTGGTGGAGATTAGAGGAGGGGCACTCGGTAGTAAGGCGTGACTCTGGCTTTCACTGTGACCCCTCCCTCTGGTGGAGATTAGAGGAGGGTCACTGGGTGTTACCTCATGACGTGGATTCTTTGCTGAGCCAGTCACTGGGCAGGGGGCCGCGGCTCCTGCTTTCGTGCCACTTCCTGCACATAGGCGGGGCTCTAGCTTTCGCGCCAGACCCGGCCAAATCTCTGCAATTACTCTGCTCACAGTCTTTTTGCACGCAGCACGTGCGCCATCCAGACTCGGCGGGAACCGCCATTTTAGCTTCTTCGCACCGCGCGGTGCACTATCGCATATAGCAGCCGCCATCTTAGGTGAACCCACAATTTTCACTGTAGTGCAACCCTCACTGCTTGGCAGGGAACCTGCTCTCTTGTGAATACTGCAATACATGTAGCTTCTGGCAAGTGGTAAACTCAGCATACCCCAGGCTAGGCAAAACTCTTTCTTTGTATACTGCACACGATGACAGTCCATACACGTGCTCTGCGGTTCATAGTCTGGCTACTGGCTAGTAGTACTCTGGGCTCTTCCCTTATGCAGTACTCGTGTCTCCCCCTCTTGGCTGCCAGTATCGTGGATCCTATCCAAGGGTCCCTCTTAACTGCGTTAACCAGGCCACCCCCTAGGCATCCTGACTACCCGCCTCAGGTTTGACTAGAACAGCAATAGCCTTGTCTCCAGACCTATTCACCCTTTAGGGCAGTCTAGGGCGTTCTTTGCGAGGTTTGTCGTTCTCCTGACTACCCCTAGACTTCCCCCTTTCAGCAGCACTTGTTCTGGAAGCATACTTTCAATCTTTCTGTTTTGCGTCGCTGAAAGCCTGTCCTGATTATCTCAGCAGTGCCTCCAATTGTAACGGGTATTCCCCCACCCAATCGCAAATAGGGTCTCCTAGGGGAAATTCTACTCTGGTTACAAGGCATAATAGTGTGGCGCACCTGCTGGCTTACAGGACTCCTGAGTCTCCCGCTTGATGGTATTATGGGGAAGGTCAGGACAGGCTTCTTGGGACATACCCAGTACGTACTCACGGTGACAGTGCCTCCATCTATTGCAGGCCCCAGGATATGGGGTGGAATCCCTGGAATAGAACGTCCCACTCAGGGATGAGAGATTCCAGTCTCACAACCGCTTCTTTATAATCAGGAACACTTTATTGCACCAACAGCATTCACTGGAACAGCATACACAGCAGTACAGGAACACAGTAACACAGCAGTACTTCTCAGAATGACCCTGGCCTTTCACTCCCAGTCAGGGAACAGTCTACCAGCCTCTCCCAGGGGGAGGGCCTCAAGTCTGCCAGGTCCCTGACAGCTCGGTTAGGTAAGACTCAGCTCCTCTCAGGGTAGGAGCAACTGACTCAATACAGGAAATGCAGATCATTAAGACAGATACAACAAGAGCCCGCCCCCGTCCCTTATTGGACACAGGCCTGACTGCACTGCTTTCTCTGCCTCACTGATCTGCAGTGAGTGGGGAGAACCCACCTTAACTCCTGGCAAACCTGCCCTTACCAGGTATTATTGCACAGAAGGAGGACAGAATAATAGCCCAAACCTACCAGGGCTATACTGTATATGTAACACCTTTTGGCCCCCCCAATCGCAGATGAGGACCCTATGTAGCAATATGTAGCAATACACTTGTGTTACCGGGTGTGGTGCGTTACCTGATAGGCTCACAGAAGGCCTGAACCTCCGCCACTGGGAGCCTGGGGTTACCTGATTATTCTAACACAGCGCCTCCACCTGTAAGGGTTCCCACCAGAGTGGGATGGTCCTCTTACAGGAACACAATAATAGTAATACACGCACACAATATATGTTAGCAACCGTTTTACTATAACTGATAATAACCTTGGTACTCTGTACCACACAGCAGGATGCATATAACCATATACATAGAACTCCACTTGGTGCACACACCAACATAGATATCCCCCAAAGTACCTGGGTGCTGGGCACCAATTCCCTGATGTCCTGCATGTCCAAACCCACCCAATGTGTTGGAGATAGCGCTATCCCTTGAAGTGTTAGTGCACTACTATAGGTACCTGACCGGGGCTCCAGCCCACGGGTGCCGCTAGATAACTGGATTGGATCCGCCTGATCCGACGTGACGTCCTCCTACGCGTGGGGTGAATTCCGGCGTGGATAATATCACCGTGCACCGTACCGTCTATACCTGGAGATGGATACGTCTGCAGCCGGCAGGCTGCAGTCACTGCGTGGCAGGGTCCTCCACAAAGACGTTAGTCTCTAGCTGGAGGGGGGTCTGAGCCCAGATCCAGTAATCAGGCTGCGCACCGCAAAGTGTTTCCTTGGGGTTAACCAAACAGCTAAAGGGGCAGAACTACTCACATAAGGCCTGTCCCTGAAGCAACCACAAGCTGGGGCAAGGGTAACAGTTATCTGGGGCCTATGGGGGTGACTGGCCTAGTGCAAGGGGCTACTGCTCCCCTGCACCCTCACTTACCCAGCTCCCTGATCCAACTCCCCTCCTCCTAGCCCGCGAAATGTATCTATTCCCTGCTCCCGGGAATCCTGGGCCCTGATTGGCTGCTCTGGGGCACCTGGTGAATGCCTCCCTAGGCCTCATAGGAATTGTAGTCCCGTGGAGGCTACTAATCCATTGGGGCCGCGTGCGCGATCGTACTGCACATACGCGACTCTCTCATGGCCGCCGCAGCTCCCTATCACCACCTGTGCATGCGCGCCCACTGCGCATGCGTGCGCACATCCACAATGGCGGCCCCCGCTAGCCGAGTACGCCTCCCGACACCCGCAGGAGGTAAGCGCCATGGAAGTACTGGACGGGCAAGGGGAACCTGGCTACATATATATATATATATATATATATATATATATATATATATATATATATATATATATATATTAAACAGGGATCTCTAAAGTAATAAATGTAGAAGAATCAGATAAAGGGGATTTCTGGAGCTGAGATGGAGAGGTGATGAGGAGCTGATTAATAGCAGAATACGAACTTGGCTCACATTTGGAACTTGGCTCACATTTCTCAAAATTGTCTGTAGCCCTCGTCCATTCCCCTTTTCCCCATTCCCCTCTCCCCGCCGGCACCAGAAGTTAGGGACACCCTGAAGCTGGACCCAACTTACATATCCGCCCAAGGGGCTCCAGATCAACTCCGCCGCAGGACCGGAGGCCTCCTCCCAACCCCCAAGGTAAAATTCTTAGGTGAATTGAGTGAGAAAGCAGGAGGGGGAAATTGAGTGAGAGAGCAGGAGGGGGAAATTGAGTGAGAGAGTAGGAGGGGGAAATTGAGTGAGAGAGTAGGAGGGGGAAATTGAGTGAGAGAGTAGGAGGGGGAAATTGAGTGAGAGAGGAGAAGGGGGATTGGGTGAGAGTAGGAGGGGGAAATTGAGTGAGAGAGTAGGAGGGGGAAATTGAGTGAGAGTAGGAGGGGGAAATTGAGTGAGAGAGGAGAAGGGGGATTGGGTGAGAGAGTTGCTATACATGATAGAGATGTTCCTGATAAATGATAGGAGGTTTCATTGCTACATTATATAGGTTTTCCTGATAAGTGAAAGAAGTTACCATGAAACGTGAGATTAAGAGAGATTTTACCTATACCTGATAACTGAGAAAGACAAACTTTTTTTTCTTGATGGTAGATTTTTGATACTTGAGGATGACAACGTTTTTTCCTGATATGTGATTCTTGATGTGTCACAATGACAAAGTCTGCTCTTATACAGGCTCCTGATATATGATGGGTGAGGTTGACAAAATGTTGTTGATGAGTGACGATGTCTTAATATGGACACACTACTCTAGGGCAATGTGGCAAACCAGGTGTTAAATGACAGGGAAAAGAGAAAACCCAAATATTACCTATCTCAACCTGAAATCTAACAATCTGTAATCTTAACACGGAGAGGTTCTTATAGATGGCATTTTAACAGCTGCTCCTAATTTAAGAAGGCTTCCTAAGTGTGCCTACGTGGTCCATGAGCATCTCAGAATACACTATAAGAACATATGCATCGCACTGTGGATTTCGATGAACCATGGCTACTTGCGCTGCTCTATTGAAGCACAGGCACTAGCTGGCACGGACTGCTGAACAGGACATTGAACTAACAGGCAGGAGAATTTATTGGGCTATTATAGTTCTAGACAAATGTTACACTCAAAAGAGTTTCATTTTTAAAGACGATTGATGTTGCAAATACGCGCACACGTTATGCGCACGTAATTGTTACGCACAACAGCAACTGTGCTAATCTAAGACCTCTTTAGCATATTTTTTAGACCAGATGCAAATGTCTCTGTAGCACCGGCTGTCACTTTAAATCGCATCGAAAACGCAGAAATTACTTTGGCACCGCACTAGTATTTTTCTGCCATTGCTTTTGTTTGTGACTCTAAATCAAACCTCTAGTTCAGAATATTATGTTTAAGATTTTTGTTTGTTTAAAACTCCCTTTAAAAAAAACAATTGCATGTTGAACAGCAGTTGCATTACAGGCACAGTTCATGCAACCATACAGGATCGTCACAGAGGATTAGAGCATAGGAAAAGTCACCTACTGAGCAGGGTTATTTAGGATTATTTGTTATAGCAAGGGCAGTGAGAATGTGGAATTTACTCCATGTGGAGAATTTAAAGGCAGATAAACTGAGCACATTTAATAAGAGAATAAATAAGAATATATTAGAATAAATGCACCAAGGGAATAATACATACATCTACTAGTGGTTATGCAGAATAGGTTTAATAAAACAGGTTATTAATCCTTGAATAGAATGTTCGTATATTTTTAAAGTATTGGCAAATTTGTACTGTAATTTGCCTTTGTTCAACATGCCGTAATTATAAGTATTTCAAGTAAAGCCTTAAATTAAAGGGACATAAATCAAGGAAAATAAATGTCTTTCTTAAACTTCCACAACTTTGTGTTACTGTGTCTCCAAAAACTTGACATCAATCTTCAGGACAGTGATGCTAGCAACCTGGAAGAAAACAAACACAGAATTCTGAAAATGAATGTCAAATGTGATTTATTTTACCAGCTTCTCCATAGTTTCGTACATTCCTGGACACTCTATGGCCCAGCAGGCATTTGAAATGTCAAGGCAAATCCAGGGCTAGCTTTGTTCACAAAGTCATAACATGATGTGATGGAATCCATCAAACTAAAGCTGATAATCACAGTTGTAGATTACAGTGGTACACAAACTATTGTGCTATTAACACGTTCAGTGCTGGGATGGCACCTGTAAACTGAAGAGAGCTGAAAGAAGCGTCAGACAAATGTAAAAGAAAACAAAGGTCTAAACTATGTGTCGCAGCTAGGGCCATTACAGGGTGTGTGTGGTGCATACCTGCTGGTAACAAGAGGGCTGAGTCGACCGCGATGACTTTGGGACACAGGAACAGGCTTCTGGGGTCCATACCCCAGATAATACTTAGCAGTGCAGCGCCTCCATCTGCCATAGGCTCCAAGGATGTATGGAGATGATCTCCCATGGTAGAACTTCTACTCTCTCCCCCCCTCTCCCCTCCCCCGTTAGATAACACACCAGGACGGAGGTATATTGCAAACAGGAACGGTTTATTACTACAGTCGTTGTAGTAATTAACAGCTACTCAGCAGTCTTCTGCCAGTTACAGTCTCTTTACTCACAGCTATCACTGGAGATGGTCCCTGGACTGCCACTACAGGCCAAGGGCACCCGCAGCCATCCTAACTTCCCACCTCCCTAGCGGAGGCAGAGGTATAATCACAATCACTCCTCCCCGCAGGGAAGAGCACATGGGTAGGCCCCAATCTCAGGCTCCCAGTCATGTGACCTGCCTTCCTCAGAGGGAAGGAACAACCTCAAAATTTAGGGCGGCCTTGCCCTTAAGTACAGCCAGAAGGCGGGAACCCCATTGTCCCAGCTACAACAGGATGTGCCACCCTCTGCTGTCACTCAAGTGCAGTACCAAAGGGGAAGGGGAAAACCCCATACCAATTACTGGCAATCCTGTAAATACCAGGGTTTACTGCCAGCCCTTTGAGTAGAATAGTAGCCAGGGGGTACCCCGCTACACTCTCCCTCTGGTGGAGTTACATCTCAGACTCTACAGGCCTCAGTTAGCATATGTTAAATGTTAACGTTCATGACAGTACAATTAGAAATAGACTGAACAAGTATGGTTTGTTTGGAAGGGTTGCCAGGAGAAAGCCTTTACTCTCTAAAAAGAACATAGCAGCACAGCTTAGGTTTGCAAAGTTGCTTCTGAACAAACCACAAGACTTCTGGAACAATGTCCTTTCGACAGACAAGACCAAAGTGAAGATGTTTGGCCATAATGCACAGCGCCACTTTTGGCGAAAACCAAACACAGCATATCAGCACAAATACCTCATACCAACTGTCAAGCACGGTGGTGGAGGGGTGATCATTTGGGCTTGTTTTGCAGAGTTAAATGTGAGGCCATCTGTCCGACAGCTAAAGCTTGGCCAAAATTGGGTCATGCAACAGGACAATGATCCCAAGCACACCAGCAAATCTACAACAGAATGGCTGAATAAGAAAAGAATCAAGGTGTTGCAATGGCCCACTCAAAGTCCAGACCTCAACCCGATTGAAATGCTGTGGCTGGACCTTAAGAGAACTGTTCATAAACAAATGTCCACATACCTCATTGAACTGAAGCAACGTTGTAAAGAAGAGTGGGCCAAAATTCCTCCACAACAATGTGAGAGACTGATAAAGTCATACAGAAAACGATTACTTCAAGCTACAGTATTGAATCATAAGGTGGTTCTACAAGCTATTAAAACATAAGGTATACTTAGTTTTTAACACATGGCTTCTCCATTTTGGCTTTATTTTTGTTAAATAAATCATGACACGGTGTAATATGTCATTTGTTGTTGTTCATCTGAGGTTGTATTTACCTAATTTTAAGACCTGCTAAGGAACAGATGACTATTATTATGTCCTGATATGTAAAACCATAGAATTCAAAGAGGGTGTACTTTCTTTTTCACACCACTGTATATAAACAGATACTGATTACATTAATTTTAATGGATTTAAAAAAAAAATATTTATGAGATTAAAAAGGGCTGTGATATGAAAGGGGGAAACCAAATTGATCGCCACCTAATAAAATGGAAGATATATTTAAAATAAATATTATAATTCTGCACAATAATAAAATAATGTAAAAACATGACATATATTCTGGTATTCCTTTTCTTTCACACACTGCATGTAAATATTACCTGCCCCTTAATCCGCCACAACTCCTCTTTATTGGCGTTTCCCCTCTCACTACTAACAATACAGTATATAGGGCTGTGATCTTTCCTCAAGGACTACATCAGACCAGATTTTTAGGATTTCTCTCATTAACACATACTTAACCAATTCGCCCAGCCTTAATTATCACCATGAAAATTTGATTAGGTATGGTATTTATTGCCCTTAAAATCTGGCCTTTGTGGTAGCCCTTGAGGTCTGAACTTGAGAACCACAGGTACAGTATAGCGGGATTGAGTTATTTTAGCGCAAGTTCCGTTGTGCAGTACAACAAACATAGCCACAGAGGAGGGTTAAAAAGTCACCTACTCATGATTTAGAGGCTGCACTGACAGTGGAAGCACAACAATATATGTCAGTGACTTAGTTTCATCCTCTCTAAGGGATCAATAAGGCACTGATATATTTTTCCGCATTCTCTGGAAGCATTGCTTTACTATTTGCATGTAACTCAAGCAGCTCGGTTGGTTTCACCTTCCCTAAGGCTTAGCAAATAATGTTTCTGTTTCATTGCTTCAGCTGCACAGGGAAAGGTAAGAAATATTGGCTTAGTCATATCTTTTATCATCATAGCTATGACAAGTAGCCTTCTATATGATACATTAGTAGCAGCAAACACAGTCAATGTCTTCTCGGCTGTGATTAACACTTACAAGCCCAGTAATAGTGCTGACGGCTTGGTTCATATCGCAATTGGCTAGTGCACGGTCACATCGTAATTATATCGGACTTCTTAACTATCGAAGTGAGTAGACACCTTATGTATATGCAATTTTGTATACATACAAAAGTATGTGTGTGTATCCATTGTCAAGTAGAAGTTCTTTTAAAATGCTGCTGTGTGTAAAGTATGTGTGTTTTTGTGGATTAGGACAACCACAATAAAATACCAACAAGTATTTGGACAGTACTAGTTTATCAATTATTGATATATTTATTATTTACTATGGCTAGCTTAAATCCGATCAATCACAGAGAAACGTTTTGGATTTTTACCCTTGACACTTTAACCCCACAGGGTATGAACATTGACTGGGAACTGCAACACTTCTTATAAGGGGGACTTGACATAATAATACTGTATATCTAACTTCCTCTACGGGGACGACAAGTAAAGATCATTTAGATCTCGTCTGTATACAATTCAATGTAATACAACTTCTATTTTTTGATGATATAGTTATCTAAAAAAAATTATTTATTACTATTCCCGAAATATCAATGTTCCAATATCAGAGATACTAGAAATGGACACATTTAGAATTTAGTCACATAAATTATATATCTTGTATCTCTCATAATTGGAAATATAGTAATTATGATCACTATGATAGGATTTTCCTAGTATCTGCTATAGTCAATTCAGGACAGTTCTGTGGTTAATGATATGCACATTCATATATGGGATGTGCATAATTGTTTATTTATACACTACACTCCAGCCTCGGTATTCATCAGGTGTTGGTGTTAAAGCTGCAGTTCAAGCAATATCCTATGTGTTTTTTTTTTTTTTTTTAATCAGTTCTGTACTATGAGAAAATACTTGTAGCATTTAAAAAAAATTGAAATACATTTGTAATGTATTCTAATGTAACAAGCATTTTTTTTTCTATAGAACCCATTTATAAAGTCACATCCCCTTCCTCTTCTGAGAGGCTCTGGCTCTTAAGCCCCACCCTCTCTCTAGCAGTGCACCAATTGTATCTAGTAACTGCCTGGTCACATGATCTTCCCCACAGAACTTTGCATCTTGGGTACTCTTGTGCAGTCCTAACACTGAACTAAATAAACCTCGATTCGGCGATCGATTACAGGAGAACGGATCGATAGGCAACTTAGCTAATCACTTGTCAGTGTGCAGATTGCATTGATACACATACTGAATGGAATTTTTTAACTACAGCTTTAACATTGTAGTGTTATGTGATTGTGGTTTCATTTTATTTGAATTTATGTGTATTATTTTGATTCATCTTCATTATTATTTATCTGTATAGGCAATGTGTGTTAGAGAGTGTGTCCGACAAAAGTATTCATTATATATATATATATATATATATATATTTGTATGTTAAATATCTCTGTTCAGTCTATTTCATGAAACTTCTATAATCTTTAGATATTTCTTTACATTAAGATGATCAATATAGTACCAAACAAGTGTGTTCAAACAAGTTCATATATGCCATAGGATTCATTATCATTATCATCACAAGTATTGTTGTATTGTAATGCACAAAGGCAGCTTTCAAGGATTATTATCTTTATTTTTACTGGGAGTTTTGTCCCATATTTATATATTTGTATGAATTTATGTCATACTGTTATCTATTACTAGATTACTTTTATCATGTTTTCTAGTTGTGTTGCAGTACTCCACCAGAGGGGCCGCTGTTCAGAATTCTTTGGCACCCCTGACCTCTTGGGTTTCTTCTCTCCCAAGGAGGAGGTTGGTGTCCAGGATCTGTTGCTTCCTGTGGAGACAGGTATAAAAACTCTGTACCATACATTCAGCAATCACTCTTTGACAAATCGCTTGTTGGCGGAAAATGCGTTATTGACCTTGCTTTTTCTCTGCCGTGCACATCTTATATGGGTCAGTAAATAGTTTTTGACGAGCATTACTTTCTAGCCCTTGTTTTTTCCGACGGAGCTGTGCACTTTCATCTTCCATTCTCCCAGCTGGATACCTTGTCTATATTGTATCGTTGCAAGCACGCCCAAGGAGTCTGGATCAAATGGGTCTTGCGAGTCAAAAGCATTTACAGTGGACTTATGAACTGTGATCATTCCCCCAATATGGAGGGGGTCTTTAATATACTCCAAAGTGTTGATCAGATGTTGTGCTGCAGGGTAGAGGTGTGGATTTTATGGAGTACATAGATCCTGCTTCCGTCCCCCCCGGCCTCATGTACACCTTACACTGACCCTATCACGCTTTAATTGTGAGTAAGGATACACTCAGTCAATTAAGAGATATGATATGGATAAATACTATACTCTGACTATCGCATATGACACTCCTGATGGACTTTAATATTGAATTGATTTGTGCTATACGCTTATTTATTTTCACATACATCCTGAAAATTTAAAAACTCTGCAGCACTGTATTTTTGGGATTTGTTTCTCGTCTATTTCATGCTGGATCTCTCAGGAATCAGTGTCTCTCTCTGAACCAGGAACACACATCCTGGAGCGCTGAAGGACCAGAGCACAACAAAACCCCACCACAAGGTCTGTTTGGTTTTCCTTTTTTGTATTTCCTCCTTGAGACACAACTGGACTTCAACCTCCCTTATCTCCCTGAGGGCACAGACCTGACCAGGACTAAAGACTAGGCCTTTCTGGCAAAGGGCCCAGGCCTGTTCGGGACGTATTCTTGTTTGTTATGATACGCTGAATTGAAACTCTTTTATGTTCCATGTTTAGAGGCTCTTAATAAAAGCCTATACTCAGGCGACCCACGTGTCTTTGCAGCCGTACTGCAACAGGATTAATCATTGAATGTCACTCTAATATACTGTATGCCTGTTCTTATTAAGCCGAGACTCATTATGAACACTTTTACTTCTCTCTGAGCTACACATCTGTCCTATTTTACAGCTACAGTAGCCTCCAAATCATCAAACAGCCTGTGACACACTCATCATTAGTAAACCACATTAATGTTTCTTAGATATTTAACATGGTTATTAGTGTTTTAATGCCAACGATGCACAATAGCGGTTCATTTATTTTAGAATATAGACAAGAGACGGTAGAAGCTGCGCGCAGCAAATGAGAGAAGCTACCAGACTGTGTGCATAGTTCCTGGTGGATTCAACTATGTGAGTTATTCTTTTAATGTATTCAGTGTCTTCAGCAAGGTTCTAGTCCCTAAAATGCCAAGTATCTGAGGGTGGGTTCTCCGAGCAATCAACACCTGCTGGGAGGTGGTTGTTTCTCATACCCGCAGTAAGTGATTATTGTGGGTTTCTATTTGTACTCACACAGTTGTTGGAGAACTTGTGCGCAACACGGATTTACCTAATTTTACGCACTACCACCCATATTACAGGAACGCATATTAAAGACATTTGCATGAAGAACTGGACACATCTTTATATGTGCAATCCAAGAGCTGATACTATCAGCTTCAATTAAATGTAAAGGACATATTGAATATATTAAATATGAGACCTACAACCAGTTGACTCTGAAGCACTGATGAGTGACCGCTATGTGACACACTTTTTTATTTTAGAATATGCATGATGGAGGGGTGGGAGTTTTATGTTGTATGGTGTTTTGGTGTATACTGATTAAGGATCAAGTCAAAGAGGATATCTTTAAATTGTGTGCTGATATGCATGTATAGATTATTGTGCAACAAGCTGTGACACATAAATACATTGCACAGTGTAACACTTACAGTGCAGTACGTAAAGCACCCAAAGTAAGTAGACATCTCCCAGGAATGCGCATACAGTACAGTATGTATTTCACATTAACATGAAAATAAATGTTTATTTTATTTTGAGAAAATAAATCATTGTGAATACAACAGGGCAGTAAATTGTATTGTTTAAAAATATTCTTTAGGCAGAGGACAAGACTGAAGGTATTGAGATACAGAATACAGTGGAACAGATTTTTTGTCTCCCTTAAGAAAAGTTGTATAATCTTCGAGTGAACCCTATTACAGCCAAAGAGCATTACAAATATTTGTGTGTAAAAACACATTAATATTAATCTATTATTATTTGTTCTGTAAAGTACATATGCTGTGCAACAGCCTCACCGCGCCCAACGACAAACAAAGATATTCACTGTGCCATCTGGAGAACAGAAACTGAAATTGCAATTTAGATCAAATAAACTTAACCATGGGATGTCATTTTGGTAAACCATGTCTTCACGGTACTGGGACCTCTCACCTTTCCCTGATACCGGGAACAGTAAGTCTGGCTACATCTGCACCAGTACCGGGAGCTCCCCAAACCCAACGGTCCTCCCGGTCCCGAGATATTTGCTGTTTCCACGTAGGTTAAGATGCCAGATTCGCTTTGGAAGCCAATAGTGTGACGGTTCAGGGGATTCGTGCTTTCCAATGTGTCCCCGTCACCCCTACTCCGTCTGCCTCTGACCTTCCTCCCTCGCCTTCTCGTCCATCTGTCCCTTCTTTCTCCTGCACCCGTTCCTCTGCGGCGTGCCCGGACGCGCGTCCAGCTGTCACGCGTGTTCCCCGCGAGGTGCGCACACCTCTCCAGGCACCCGATCCCCTCCGCGGCACTCACAGCTCGCGGCGTCTCTCTATTCCCCCACCTGCCATATTACCTCCTTCGGTCGCTTCTCCTGCTCTCTCACCTTGCTTGGCGAGCGCCCCCGCGGCGCAACGCTCCTCGCGCTCCCTGGCACACACGCACGCATCCAACCCTTACAGAGGGCGCGCTCACATGCTCCAGGTATAGGCCTTCCCAGAGCCCTGGCTCCGCCTCCCATAGCGTACAAGCCATATCCCTGTGTGATTCATCTGTCTCCTCCCTTGCTCCTTCTGACCTATCCCTGCAACCTCTCACTCAACCCTCTGCTCCTCCTTCCTCTCCCATTGGTGCTCCCTCCTTTATAATCCCTGTCTGTCCTCTAGCTCATTGCTCTGCATAGCTTCTTGTGACCCCTGTGTGTGCAGTCTCTATGCTTGGCTCTCCTGTCTCTTTCAGCGCTGGTTCCTGTCCCTGTTTACCTTTGGATCTCCCTGGCTTGAACTTTGCTTTGAATTGGATTATTCTGCTTTCTCCTGCCCTTGAACCCTGCATACGGATACTACTACGCTGCCTTCTCCAATCCTTGAACACTGGCTTACGGACATCACCACGCTGCTCTCTATAACCCCTGAACTCTGGCACACAGACATTACTATCCAAACTCTGGCATCCTGGACGTTGCAAGTATACGTTAACCCTTTCTCAACAGGCCCAGCAACGCATTACCACACTCCAGGCATGCCTCACTGCTGTGGGTGCGTGTTATAACCTTACCCACCTCAGTACAGGGAACTGGCCAGGTCTGCGGGCATACAGGCGTTACATTATGCAGAGCCCAATAAATGCAGACCCCCCTGAGGTGGGTCAAGGTGTTTCCTTGGAACATTTACAATTTATCAGTAGTCAACTGACTAATCTGTCTCTCCAGGAAACCCCAGCTGCCCCGTCACCTCCTGTCTCAGTGACTTACGGTAACTCAGGACCACGCATACCACCTCCCAACCGGTATGATGGGGACCCTCTCGCTTGCCGTGGATTCCTAAAGCAATGTGAGGTTCAATTTTAAATGTCTCCCTCTCTTTTTCCTACCGGCCGTACCAAGGTGGCCTACATTTACGCCTTACTCACTGGCGACGCCCTTGCTTGGGCTTCTCCCCTCTGGGAGCACAAACCTGAGTTGACCCAAGACTATCCTAAATTTAGGCATGAATTTCAACAAGTGTTTGACACTCCCGCACGTAGGGAGACGGCCGCTTTTTCTCTGTTTCATATCACACAGGCTCGAAGATCTGCTTCTAAGTACGCAATAGAGTTCCGCACCCTCGCCGCTGAAACTCAATGGAACGACGAGGCACTTGCCGCAGCATATTGGCACGGTCTGTCTGATACTTTAAAAGATGATCTCGCAGCTCACGCCTTGCCGTCCTCTCTGGAACAACTAATTACACTCAGCATACGTATGGATCAACGTACCCAAGAACGACGTCACGAGCGACACTGTTCCCGTTCTCTTCCTCCCCATCTGTCTCTCATAGGTCTTCTCCTTCGCCCTTCCTGGCATTGGACGCTCCTGAGCCAATGCAGATTGGTAGCCAGAAGGGATTCTGTTACTAATGTGGTTCCCCAGAACATCGGCTCCAGAACTGTCCCCTGAAGCCGGGAAACGGGAACACCCAGTAAAGGTAGAGGGGCTTTTACTGGGTACAATCTCTTCTTGCCCCTCTCTCTCTAAGGATCTCCCAAAGAAACTCATGCTTCCTGTAACGCTGGCGGCCCCTGACCTTCTATTAGAAGTAAAAGCTTTCATTGACTCCGGGTCTGGCGGTAACTTCCTGGATCACACCTTCGCCTCTGAGAATCAAATCCCTCTGGTCAAGAGAAAAGCACCCATTGGTCTTGAAGCTATCAATGGATGTCCGCTTCAGCCAGCCTTCATCATCTGGGTGTCCATCCCACTTACATTGACCACTGCGGATGGTCATAAGGAGGTAATAGTTTTTGATATCTTCCATTCTCCTACCGTCCAGGTTATTCTAGGATTGCCTTGGCTACAGCTCCACAATCCGCGCATCGATTGGGCCAACGTCTTACCTTTCCAATGGCCTACCTCATCCGAGGCAGTGTCTACCACTCCTCCTGCTGCTGTGCTCGCTGGTTTGGATACCATCCCTTCCAACCTGTCCATTCTGCCGACGGTGTATCACGAGTTCCTGGATGTTTTCAATAAAGTTCAAGCTGAGGTACTGCCTCCCCATTGTCCCTACGATTGTCCTATTGATTTAATTCCAGGAACCATCCTCCCGAAGTCGTATCCTTTATCCGTTCCTGAAACTGAGGCTATGACGTCTTACATCCAAGAAAATTTGGAGAAAGATTTATCCACAACTCCATCTCCCCCGCTGGGGCAGGCTTCTTCTTCGTGAAGAAGGATGGATCCCTAAGACCCTGTATCGACTTTTGCGGACTCAACAAAATTACGGTAAAAAAACGATATCCTCTTCCCCTAATTTCTGAACTATTCAACCGTCTACAAGGAGCCTCTATCTTCTCCAAACTCGATTTAAGAGGGGCCTATAACCTCATCCGTATAAGAGATGGGGATGAATGGAAAACCGCGTTTAATACGCGATCTGGACATTATGAGTATTTAGTGATGCCCTTCGTGCTATGCAATGCTCCTGCCGTTTTCCAAGAGTTCATGAACGATATCTTCCGGGACGTGTTGGGAACATTTGTTATCGTATATATTTGGATGACATTCTCATTTTCTCTAAGGATTTAGAGGAGCACATTTGCCATACCAAACTGGTACGCTCTAGGCTTCGTGCTAATCGCCTCTACGCTAAAATGGAGAAATGTTTGTTCCATCAGACGTCCACAGCCTTCCTAGGCTATATTATCTCTAACCAAGGTTTTTCTATGGACCCAGAGAAATTGAAGTCTTTCCTCGACTGGCCGCTGCCGAATTCTCTCAGGGCCGTGCAGCGCTTCCTTGGCTTTGCCAATTATTACCGGAAGTTCATCCGTAATTTTTCTACCAATGCCTTACCCATCACCACCTTGACTAAGAAGGGTGCTGATCCTACGACTTGGTCTCCCGAAGCCATTGATGCCTTCGAGTTTCTCAAAAAGGCCTTCGTCTCTGCACCCATCCTACGACATCCAGATACTTCTCTTCCCTTCACGTTAGAAGTTGACGCCTCTGATGTGGGAGCCGGTGCCGTACTCTCTCAGAGATCCCCCCTCCAAGAGAAGCTCCATCCCTGTGGTTTTTTTTCTCGGAAGTTCTCGTCAGCCGAGAGAAATTATGATGTTAGGAATCGTGAGCAATTGGCCATTAAATTGGCTCTCCAGGAATGGAGGCATCTTCTCGAAGGCACCAAGGAGCCTATTGCCATTCTCACCGATCACAAAAATGTACTGTATATTGAAGGGGCTCGACGATTAGGATCTCGTCAGGCTCGTTGGTCACTATTTTTCTCTTGTTTCAACTATACCATTTCTTATATTCCCGGTACCAAAAATATCAAAGCAGATGCTCTCTCTCGCCAGTTCGCTACGGAGAACGACTCTAACGAATCCTCTGAATCTATTCTCCCCGCCAAGTGCATAATTTCTGCCAATAATTTTGATGTTTTGGATGAAACCAACAAATCCCAGGTTCACATTCCCAGGAGATTTAGGGTGCCAGAAGGACGCTTATACGCAGCTCCACATTTTCGCCACAAAATTCTACTTTGGGGACATTCTTCTAGATCGGCCGGTCATCCAGGCTTCAAGAGTACAGCGGATCTTATTAAATGGACCTTTTGGTGGCCTAAGAGGAACAAGGACATTTTTGATTTCACCAGAGCTTGTCCGGTCTGTGCCCAGAGTAAATCCGCCCATCACAAAACTTCTGGTCTCCTCATGCTTCTTCCTATTCCGGAGCAACCTTGGAAACACATCTCTATGGACTTTATTGTTGAGCTTCCCAATTCTAAAGGAATGAATACCATTCTTGTTGTAGTAGATAAATTTTCCAAGCTTTCACACTTTATACCCCTCAAGGGCCTCCCTAATTCTGCTACTTTGGCCGATATTTTTTCTAAGGAAACTTTCAGATTACATGGTGTTCCTATTTCTATTGTTTCTGACAGAGGTTCTCAATTAATCTCTAAATTTTGGCGAGCGTTTTCCCAGAGACTTGGGATTTCCCTTCTATTTTCTTCTGGATACCACCCTCAGACCAACGTTCAAACGGAAAGAATGAATCAGATCAGTATCTCAGATGTTTCGTCTCCGAATCTCAAGACAACTGGGTGGATCTATTACCTTGGGCCGAGTTTGCAATTAACTCTCTTAAAAATGAATCTACGCAAGAGTCCCCTTTCTTCATTAATTTTGCATTCCACCCTAGCAGTCTTCCTCTCTCCTCCCTCCCATCTGGTGTTCCTGCAGCGGATTCTCATGTCTCTACTCTTCAAAACTCTTGGAGGAATATTCTTAAGACTCTACAAACTGCCGTCTCAAGACAAAAAACAAAGGCAGATTGACGACGCCAACCGGGCCCTTCGTTTAAACCCGGAGACAGAGTGTGGTTATCCTCAAAAATATATAAGACTCAAGACTCCATCTCTGAAATTGTCCCCGAGATTCTTGGGTCCCTTTAAGATCCTTGAGAGGATCAATCCGGTTGCATACCATTTGGTACTTCCTCCCACCATGAGGATTCCTTCTCTGTTCCATGTATCTTTACTCAAACCGGTTATCCAAAGCGCTCATTTCCCGGATCGTTCCCGAAATCCCAACCCTGTGACCATTCACGGACAGCAGGAATATGAGGTTCACTCCATTATCGATTCCCGTTGGTCCAGAAACAAGTTACAGTTCCTCGTTCACTAGAAGGGTTATGGTCCAGAGGAGCATTCCTGGATTCCTTCTCGTCATATTCACGCTCCCAAACTCCTTTGGCAATTTCATCGGAAATTCCCCCAGAAGCCATGGCAGGATCGTCCGGAGTTCGATCCTCAAGGGTGGGTGGATACTGTGACGGTTCAGGGGATTCGTGCTTCCCAATGTGTCCCCATCACCCCTGCCCCCTCTGCCTCTGACCTTCCTCCCTCGCCTCCTCGTCCATCTGTCCCTTCTTCCTCCCGCACCTGTTCCTCTGCGGCATGCCCGGACGCGCGCACAGCTGTCACGCGCGTTCCCCGCGAGGTGCGCATACCTCTCCAGGCACCCGATCCCCTCCGTGGCACTCACAGCTCGCGACGTCTCTCTATTCCCCCACCTGCCACATTACCTCCTTCGGTTGCTTCTCCTGCTCTCTCGTCTTCCTTGGCGAGCGCCCCCGCGGTGCAACGCTCCTTGCGCACCCTGGCACACACTGTGCATGCGCATCAAACCCGTACAGAGGGCGCGCACACGCTCCAGGTATAGGCCTTCCCAGAGCCCTGGCTCCACCTCCCATAGCGTACAAGTCGATATCCCTGTGTGATTCACCTGTCTCCTCCCTTGCTCCTTCTGACCTATCCCTGCAACCTCTCACTCAACCTTCTGCTCCTCCTTCCTCTCCCATTGGTGCTCCCTCCTTTATAATCCCTGTCTGTCCTCTAGCTCATTGCTCTGCATAGCTTCTTGTGACCCCTGTGTGTGCAGTCTCTATGCTTGGCTCTCCTGTCTCTTTCAGCGCTGGTTCCTATCCCTGTTTACCTTTGGATCTCCCTGGCTTGAACTTTGCTTTGAATTGTATTACCCTGCTTTCTCCTGCCCTTGAACCCTGCATACGGATACTACTACGCTGCCTTCTCCAATCCTTGAACACTGGCTTACGGACATCACCACGCTGCTCTCTATTATCCCTGAACTCTGGCACACGGACATTACTATCCAAACTCTGGCATCCTGGACGTTGCAAGTATACGTTAACCTTTTCTCAACAGGCCCGGCAACGCATTACCACACTCCGGGCACGGCCTCACTGCTGTGGGTGCGTGTTATAACCTAACCCACCTCAGTACTGGGGACTGGCCAGGTCTGCGGGCATACAGGCGTTACAAATAGAGAGCTGCAACATCACCAGGAAAACACTCAAAATGTAGTTTTTTTTTTTTTTTTTAACTATACTGAAAGTGAACATGCACATTTAAGAACTTACATGAAGCTTTCCCGAATTCACTCTGCTCATAACTAATTGAATGTCTCATTTTTTTTTTTACCTTTACAAAGTAAATGTGCTGCAGTTTTTAGCAATCCGATAATTTTTTTATTCTGTTTTGAAATCTGGAGATAATAGTTGCTGCCATTTTGTCTGTCTAGATGGTTAATATGGACGCTGCCATTCACACTCAAAGACAACAGTAGTTGCTATGGTAACCGCTGATGCAGGTAAATGAATAGTGAAAACGCAGCTAAAAATGAAGATTGTGGGGATCACATGCGCTGATCAAGATGGCCGTTTGATCAGTAATCCCGTGCTATGGCTGTAAAGGAGTCTAGGCCTTTAACTAGAATATTACCCCACCCAAGCCCCAAATGTATAGACACCGGGAGGGTGTCTTGTCCTCCTATGTTCCACTCCCCAAGGCTGGGGTTTCTCAGCCAGTGTTTGACTGAGGGTATTGTAGTGAATATCAACTTCACCTGGAGAGCTCGATGTCACAAGCGGGAACAAAGTCTTTCGGTGGGCCCATGTAAACCTTCTTCAGTGGTAGTTTGGAGCCCACTATAGTCTAGCACATTACCACGGGTAGGTGCACCACATTTTACTTACAGTCATTGATATTGAGTGCTCAAAACGCTCCTTTGCGAGGACATTTTGTTTAAGCAATGAGGCAGACATTTGGCCGTTTACCGTCGCCATTTTGAATTCAAGCCATAATCATTTTTGGGTATAAGGAAAACTTTTGTCCAGACATAATTCACAGTCTTTAGTAGCCTCTCGTTCCCACAGCGGGAAACACACAAACTTGACAAACTTCACAAAAATAGACTTTTTGCTTCAAAATCTCCATATCCATATCAAATTTAATATATATATTAAAAAGAAATAAAGAAGCAAGTTATACAAAATGTGTCACAGCAAGCATGGTACCTTTGCCAAAGGTTGATGTATGGAGCAAAAGGTTTATTGGGGGATATGTGGGAGGTAGCATGGGGGCTACCTTGAGGCAGCCTTATGCTAGTCGCCTCTAGAGATTGGTTCACGTTAACATGAATCCCCTCTTGGTTTAAGGCAAGAGGGAGGGATTGGTGTCTTTCAGGGCTGGCAAGGTTCAGATGTTGGATATATATAGGTGTATATATTATTATCTACAGTAATAAAAGGTTTTGTGGCTTGTAAATTAATAAATGCTGCAGCATTTACCTCCAGCAAGGTGTTATGTGGTTATTTTATTTAGGTTTAAGGGAGAAAATGGACCGTGGGTGGTCATTAGTTAAGTGCATGAGGCAAAGGGAGGAATAGCGGTCACAAGGAGAACTGACTGATATTACAATTCAGTTCACTCACTTCAAAGGCAGTGACCTTACCACTGAGCTACTCCTTCAGCATCATATGGATATGGTAAAAGAAACAAACCAGACCACTCATTGAAGACAGTTTTCTTCAATTACTGGGGGGAAAAAATCTCATTATAAAACAAGAGAAAGTTGCAGAAGGACATATCGGTATGGAGAGCTAAGTGAAATCTCTGACATCCCTTGCGGAGGGAAGCACAAGCAGAGGCAGACAACAGATCTCAAAGGAACTCAGTAGTCTAACCTCATATTGTCCCATGTTGTAGCTTACTGTGGATGAAAACCACTGAAAAAGCTCTTCTTCAGCTTCTGCCTTCATCCAACTCTCAAAATGCAAAGAGCAGGTCAGAAACAAAGCTCTTCTCTGTTACACTACTTTCATGATTCCAACATCTAATTGTCCTATTAGTTTGACCCTCTGCCGATGATTGGGTTATTAGTCATTATATCACTGCTACATGGTGACAGAGCAAATCTCAGTATACTGCGGTGTTTCTTACGAGACCTGCTTGGTAATGTGGTTGCTTTATGATGTCGCCTCCAATGGGATGGGCATAAATCCCCATTACCTTGCAAATTCTAGCAAGATGTTTGGATCCCAAACACGCAAAACACAGTAGTTTTATTTTAAGATTCTTTCTTTTAAGTTTTGTCCACTGTGAAATTGTTACAATCTTTAGACTTGTGATTTATTTTGTCACAAAAGACACAGGTTGCATTATTAGAAGCTATGTGTAATGAAGCAGTTGTTGGCATAATCTCTCTCTCTTTGAAATAGAGGGTCTCTGGAGCTGAAAATAGTGGTGTGCGGCTCAGAGGGACACCTGGTTAACATCTAGAGACTGGTGACCGTGTAACAATTGGAGCCGCAAATTATTTGCAGTATTTTGACCTTAGATTTGCAGACTGATATCCACAGGTGCTTTGGACAGTAAAATATGTGGTTATTGCTCCTGAAACTGCCGTAATTTTCCCTTCACCCTCTTTCTTTCTGTGAATATCATAAAATCTGCCGATTAAATTTTATACACTCAGTTTGTTTGCAAATACTAAAACATTTGATTTGCGCACACGCATACACTGTTGTTGTTCACATAGTAAGGAAAAAGAGCAGGGTTTGGGCTGGTGGCTGGGTTAGTGTGTGGATGGTTAGGTAGGCAGGGACTATAAGAAGGGATGGGTAGGTAGGCAGGGACTATAAGAAGCAGGCAGGAGGTGACAGGCAGGGACAGCACAAGATATATACAGTATAACACAGTTTCCCCCCCTCTCTGGAAGATGTACTACTGGTTACTGCTGTTGTGTGGTGCGATCATACCTGCAAGGGTCCAGGAGAGCTGAGTGGTCCGCGATGGTGTGGGGAACAGGACAGGCTTTTGTAGATCTTCAATGTTCACTCAGGTGTCAGCGCCTCCAGCTCCAGTGGGCTCCAGGATTTCCAGAGTCAGTCCCCCACTAGGGCAGATTACATCCATACCCCTAACGAATAGACTGAGAGCTCAGACAGGGGTATATAAAAAGGGATGATTTATTGGTAGCTGCCACTACTAGCAGTACAGCGAATGCATGAGGATTGATCTGGGTCCCCAGACCTTTGAATAATGCTTTGGCTCTCTGGTAGACTTCAGGCCTATAATCTCTCTTGCTCAGTCAGCCCATGAGGGACTCTCATTCCCAGCCAGGAGCTCAACATCTTGCTTCCTCACCCAAGGAGGGTGGGAGCTAAACTCCTATAATTTAGCACTTCCTCTACGATGCACAAGAAGGGGAGGGCACAAGGTTTGCACAATGATTACACAGATACACAGATCCTTGTGGCACCACCTCTTCAGTAACTCAGAGTCAGCATGAGGGGGTTGGGGGGGGGTCAAAGCCCTACGATAGCCTGCCACAGCCTGTAGCTACAAAGGATTTACGTGACAGGAGGCAGAGAGGCAGTCTGGACCAGCCATGGCTCTACACAGAAAATATATATTTTATTTTTTTGGTCTTCATTTTATTATTGTTCCGGTGAGTGGTGGAAGGGGCAGGAGGGTTCTGCTGGTTCCCCTCCTGTAAGACGGAGGAGGGAGATATTAACATGCTCAGTTAGCAGTGCAGGTAGAACAGCAGTAGATGTATCAGTTGCTTTTCCTGGTACCAGCAGTAGGATTAGCAGAGTTACTGTGGCTGCACCCCCTGTAGTTGTGTGCGTGCCTCAGGAACCTAGATGCTTGTACTGCGGTTCAACCTGGTTAGAGTAACAGGCTGTGTCTGAGTTGAGCTTAGAGGAATTAATAATTCCGGTCAAAAAATAGAGAGAAAGGTGTATTTACACTATCTCTCTAGCTAGAAGCTCATTAATAGATGCACTCCGGGACTATTAAAACATAACATTTATTGGGTATCATATTAAAATAAAGTCTACATGCATGAAAGTCATAATGTGTAATAGGTGTAATAAAAATAGGGTGCATCTATTAATGCTTTTCTCTCTATTTTTTGACCAACCTTACACTCAGCTCATCTGATGCACCCAATGCCACTCCAGGCATTTGTGGGGGCACTCATATTTACAATCAATACTACTATTATTAGTGAGCAGTATATTCTATTTGTGTGTTTGGAATTAATAATTCCAACTCGCTCTATCGAAATAGATCTGTCCTAAAGAAAGCAGGTACTGATGCAGCGGCCGTTATTCGAACACATCACGAATCAGTTTTCGTGTTGACCGCTGTATTCCATTCGGCATTTTTTTCGTTTTATCACTATCACTACCGGACGCGGTAGATCTGTTTAATTTAATGGATTATTGTTTCTTTGGATGCAATTCTTCTCGTATCCGCCATGTGGCAGAGTTAATGAATTGTAATTTGGCTGCTATTCTTTGCGTATCCGCCAGGTGGCAGAAATGAATGCAATGAATGAATTGGATTGAATTGGAATGTGTACCAGTACATTGCTTCGCTACTTTGTAAGGGTGCAGGTGTTTAAAACAGATTCTGGTGTACAAACTTACAGGGGCCCATTGTGAATTGACCTTGTTTTTTTCGAAGACGTTATCAAATTAGGAGTTCTTAATAAAAAGCATTAAAATACTCAATGTGTGCCTTTTTTTTTTAACATTCTTTCCCCGCGCAATTGCTGAGTGGATATTATGGCTACACCACAGACGTTTAAAAAACCTGACTGTAGTTATGCGTTTTTAATATATTCAGCGATTAATGCTGCAGCAGAAAAGATGGCGACTGTATCTGAAATATATGAATATTTTATATCGAACTACGATTTTTACAAGTTTTCACCTGACATTCATGGGTGGAGGCGTGCGATAAGAAGAACCTTAAGTAGCGATCATTGTTTTTTTCGTATTGCCCCTCCTGCCGGAGAGATATGCGGGTATTGGGGTGTCATGCCAGAATTTCACAGTATGTTTGATCATGGCAATCTCAAAGGAAGAAAAGTGGGGTTTAACCCATACAAGATTCGTCAATCCCAATCCAGCAATGTGCCGGCAACAGCACCACCGGCACCGGTGTCCGGTCCGACCGTCAGTGATAACCTTGTGAACGGCAATCCTTTGCACCTGTCCCCGCCAGAATACCTGGAAAATTTCCAGCCTGAGCAGGATTTCGCGTACGAACAAGCTTGCATGTACCAGTACCACAATGTTTTCCAGCATCATCAGATGTCAACTACAAGTGTAGCAGGCCAGCTGACACCTGTCAACTATAATGCAGACATGAGGAGTCACAATGAGTCATCACCACCCGTTTGGCAAAGCTTATAAGGCTTATAAAGAAGGTACTGTATACAGTAATGTACTACACTGTATTACACTTTACTACAGTATAATGTACTGTACAGTACATGATAGTCTTAAGTTTTCAGCTGCTACTACTACTGTACTTATGTGCATCAATACAATACAGTACTTTACTGTATGCGAGTTCAGGTGAGGGGATGTTTCTCTGTTGAGTGCACTTTGAAGAATGATTTGATTGGCCGCTGAAGTACGTGACGCTGCTGCAGCTAGCTTACAAATGTAGGGAGAGGGTGGGGCTCAAGAGTCAGAGCCAATCAGAAGTTTGTTCTCATCGTCCACAACGGTTGAACGGCTGCTTTAATTCCCAATGAAGCGACTTGACGCATGTGCAATACCAATAATAATAGCATATTTTTTTGTTTTTTTCCCAGTAACGAAACTTTGACATCCAGCGCAAAAAGAAAAAAGAAGGAATTTGGATGGACCTCTAATATCGCTTATTTTAAAAGTTGCTTTCGCATTGTTTGCCAAGTGGGCAAACATTAAGTGACAGTGCCATTTTTATCTATCTATAGAACAATTGTGAGCTTTAGAGTCTATGCAATTTGTCTCACCTTTTATGTAATTTTGTTCGCGGGCATGGACACGGGGTGCAGGTGTTAAAAGTGGGCGGACTGTGTACTAATCCTGTCGAGTGACATTGAGGCACATTAAACAAAGTATAAATACACCATCCATTTTGTGTATTCAATGCACATTCAATACACATCGAATTCACATCGAATTGCTCTGTGTGTGCTTGCAATTTTTTGCTATCAGCAACGATGCCAAAGAAAAGGATTTCAAAAGTTCTCAGCTTGAGAATAAAGGATATGTACCAGAATGGATACCGCATTTTACAGATCCAACGCTGGTTAGTTGCTTCGGGCTTCAGTTTAGCAAAAAGTACTGTTGGTTATCATGCACATGGGAAGGCCAAAAACGTCCGAAGAAAGCCGACTGTCACTACTGAGTAAGTACTTACTGTATTGTCCTCCATAACTCTACCAACGTCTTGTACTGAACTGTACAGTACTAGTATGCCTGTGTTCAATATTTTTATTAATCTTTACAGTACCTTTCGACTGTACAGTATAACATTTTTGCCATTCTTACAATCAGTCACTAGCTTTTTAAGTCAACTCTACAGTAATATACTGTACTGTCTTCTGTACTTTAGGAGGTGGTGTGATATTGTAATCATTTCAAAAGATTCTGTTTTCACTGAACTAATAATCCTGCAGTTTGAGGGGCTATTTATTTAATATATTCATACTGTATACTGTAGCGCCCAAAGTGTACTCACAGTACAATACAGTAAGTGCAGCAGCAACATCAGACAATGAGAAATCTGTGCGCTATTGGGATGCTTAATTTGCCTACTTTAACAAATTGTTCTTTTTTTCTTTACACATTCTTCTGGTGGGCTAAATGAGTGATACGAATGATGAGACGTGTGCCACAAGGGTAAAGAATGCACTAGAGGCTACTCACAAAATAAAAGCATCAGAGACCAGTATCAGGTTGATGAGACGAAAATTGGGATGGAAATATGGGCGTTTTAAGTAAGTACAGTATACAGTACGTCACTCATGCCCTCTTTTTTATGTTAGGCTCCCTCCTAATACAGTATCATACTGTACTGTATGTCCAGCATTTTGTGGCTCTAACATTTTTCCTTGTCATTACAGAGCGTATCCTATGATAAGGGAAGCCAACAAAATAAAAGAGTGGACCAGGCACGGGCATGGATTGAAAGTGGCGAGACTTTCAATGATGTCATCTTTACAGACGAGACAACTGTAGTGCTTGAGAGGTTTGCCCGTTTTGGATTCTACAAAAAAGGACGCCTATCTCTGAAGCCGCGTCCCAAGCACCCAGCGAAGATGCATGTGTGGGGTGCCATCTCTAGACAAGGACCAGGATGCATCATTATCTTTGAGGGTAAAATAATGCACAAATCCACATGCTGTGGCGTTAAGCACTGGAATACTGTATTGTATTCAGTATTTTGTACCCTAATCTTACATTTTTTTTCTTGTTTCCAGGAATCATGAATAAAGCGTTCTTCCAAGATCACATAATTACACATGTTGTTGAATACATAAAGAATGATTTCCAATCTGGTCACCGGTTCTTCCAGGACAATGATCCGAAACACACAGCGTCAGCGGCTCACATTCTTACCAGCGGTATCAACTGGGTTAAGACGCCAGCGGAGTAAGTTGGGTAATCTTTTCTCATTGTTTTACATAGTTTACTGTATATCTCCTTACGTAATTCACCTTTTTTCTCCCCTCCTACTGTATTACAGATCACCAGATTTTAATCCCATCTAAATGGTATGGCATGAGTTGAAGGATTATATCAGAAAAGTGTGGAAACCGTCCAAAAAGGAAGAATTGGAAAAGGGGTACTGAATTTCTGGAACAATATACTCACCGTAGCCAGATGTAATAAATATATTGATCATATTGCGACTGTGTTGCCTACTGTTATACAACGTAATGGCCAGGCCTCGGGAAAGTAATAAGGCACAGGTAAGTACAGTATGATACAGGTTAAGTATGGCCCTAAAAATAACCATGTCTGCATTTATTGTTTCTTTTCATTTTCAGAACTGCGCCAAGCAAGGAAGGGTGGGGGTGTGTGTAAGATAATAGTACGGTGTTCATGTACAAACCAGCCTGTATCTTACACAAACCCCCCCTCTCCCACCTCTCTCAGTAGTTACTGTATAGAAATTCGTGTTTGCCAAAAAAAAAAATGTATTTAAAAAAATCTTTTGAAATACTGTATTTTCAGAGATGCAGCCCCCTCTCTCCCCATCTCACAATGCCATAACGAAGAGAACGACAAGAGCTACTGTATTGTATTTTTGTACTGTATTATGCATTAAAAAATAAAATCTATTTTTTAAACCCCTCTTGCAGACCTGAAATTCTTATGAACAGTTCAACAAACAAAGCATTGCACTTCACATTAGTTTATGAAAAAATATATAAAAACAAAAAATGCTTTATAAAAATTATATTATTTTTATTGTTTAATCAATCATTTCTGTTAATAATGCAATAAAATGCTGTAGAAAAATACTTTTTTCCTGCATTAAGGATTATCCAACATGTCTTCTGCCCAGCTCATGATAATCACGCAACAGTACATTTACGTTAATGGCTCTGTTGGAGGGCTCTGTTGTTGTGTTGTTGATAAGCTTTGAACTTCAAGTTGACTTGTTTTGTTACAGTACTGTACAATAGCAGTTTTAGAAGGGCTTTCTTAGCTAGGCCTGTATCTCACACAACATGTTAATCTTATTACTAGTGGTAATCTTATGGGGGGGGGAGGATCTTGGGGGGGGGTGTTGTGTTGTTGATAAGCGGTGAACTCCAAGATGGCTTGGCACAGCACAATAGAAGAAGCGTTGAAGGGCTTATGGCGCGCATGCGTGGCATGGTTTGTCAGAGATGTTGCTAAGAGGTTGAAATCCTTGAGCCGTGTGTGCGGGGGGGGGGGGGGGTGCGGTGCGAGCTGTGCTAGCTGTATGAAGTTCCAAGCTGTAGTTCAAAGACATATTCTCAACAGGTCATCATAATGTTTTGCTCCCCACACCCCCAAATAAAAAAAAACAGTACTACAGTATGCCACCCACCTCTGAAAGAACATAGATGACTAGTGTGGAATTAAAAAGCAACAGTACTGTTTGATTCTCATAATATCCATAATTGCTACAGTATGCAAGCCCATGGTGATAACCCCCAAAAATATATACTGCATTTGTAAAACGTGAATCTCAGAATATCCATACTTGCTATGCAAGCCATGACGATAACCAAAAAAAAAAAATACACGGCATACAGTACAGTATATATTTTTAAAACTTGAACTAACTTCCAAATTAATGGGAAGTTATACACGCATGCGCATTAATAATGAAGAAAGTCCCAGGTCCAAACCAAAGAGAATTACACGCAGGCGCAGAACGGTGAGAGCAGGCTCGGGAAGATTAATGCAACCACAAAGCAAAGCATTCTAAAATGGATGGTTTATCAGAGGTGTTGATAAGAGGTTGAAATCCTTCAGCCGTGTGTGCGCGGGGGGAGGGGGTGTGAGCTGTGCTAGCTGTATGAAGTTCCAAGCTGTAGTTCAAAGACATATTCTCAAAAGGTCATCATAATATTTGCTCCCCACACCCCCAAATAAAAAAACCCATAGCTGCTTTGCTATTCGCACTCGAGTGTACTGTAAAAAGCCACTTGGCTATTTGCACTAAAGTGGAAATAAAATGAAAATAATTTTTTTTTTTTTTTAAAACATCTGAAAAAAAACCCATCTGAGGCAAGAATTGAACCCTGGTTCACTGTTAATGGGCTGCAGCATTACGAATCAGCTATACAGTAATACCTGCTGATGGGATGACCAGATTTGCGAACATGTTACTGTAATACAGCACATGTTTTTTTCTTTAATCATACAGTATCTGCTGGCACCCACCCCTCAAATAAAAATCACTTTGTACAGTAAAGTATCAAAACATACAGTATAATGGTTGGTTAGAAAGGCATTTAGAATTTTTTTTAAATAAGCAGTTCACCTTAACCAAGGAAAGTCATGTAGAAAACAATAAGCGTGAAGTCTATTATTAATGATTTGATTCTACTGGACTACAGTATCACAGACATGAATGAAATGTGACAGCTTACAGTAGAAGGGCTTTGGAATTTGCGCATGCGTGGCAGGCAGCTCAGCGATTTCAGCCAACATGTTAATCGTGACATAGAATTGCTATTGGATTTTGATGACAATAACTCGCGATTGCCCACTTGAGTTTCTCGACGGTATTGCAGAACACGCTAAAATGCCATTTTCTAATCCGGACAAAACGATATTCAAACCGCGTGTTTAACTCGGCACGCTTAGATCAAATTGCACGCCATCGAATGGGTATTCCGATCTACACACGCGTGAAGTGTTCAAATAACGGCCGCTGCATCAGTAGTACTGGGCATTTGGAGGCTACAGTATTGTGTGCTTGTTTAGAGAGAGTTTCTGTCAGGACCACCTTTGTCAGTACGAGTCAGCAGCTATTTACTCTGTGTTTTCATTGACCCCCAAGTGATTGGGTCTGTGTAGTTACAGAGACTGTTGATGCTTCTTCCCATTTGTTGTTTGAACAGGTGTGCAAGCAGGAAATGCAGCAGCGTATGTTGAATGCTCATGCAGGTCGAGCCAGTATCAGGGTTGCTGGATCAGGGCCTCAGTTCTAGTCTATTGTTGTCTGCCATGACAGGGTTTGAATCTGTGTCCCTGGATTTGGTTTCAGCTGTGCCACCAGACTCTACTACTAGGGTTGCCAGGTGGCTTGTCCAAAAATACTGGACACAATGGTGAAAAATGCAGCACGCTCAAAGTCAGTGGGGAGGTATGTTATTTATAAATTCTCAGACCATTACGCAATTTTTTCTAAATTTCACTCCACGTATGCACCAATTTGCACTATTTCATATTCTATTTCGCAAAAATATCTGGGAGAGGTTTGGTGATTGAGCACCCTCCCAGCATTTTTTTTACTATATAGAATAAGAAATAGTGCAAATTGGTGCATACAGTATGTGGAGTAAAATTTAGAAAAAAAATGACATAACGGTCAGATAATTTATAAATAACATAAATGCAGTCATACATGGCGAGCTAAACTGATCTTAATGCTTCTCTCCCACTACTTCCAAGATTGTTGCAACTTCCCTCATCCTCTCACCCCTCATCCTCTCACCCCCCTCCTCATCCTCCTCTGACCTCCCCTTATCCTCCTCTCACACTACCCCCCTCCTCCATCACCACCACCACCCTCCTTCTTCGTTACCACCACCCCCTCCTTCCTCCTCCCTCATCCTCTCCTGTTATCTAACCTGTGGACATTCTCTCCCATCTCAACTACTGCAACTTCCTGCTGTCCGGCCTTCCTGCCTCTCACCTGTCTACCCTACAGTCTATCATCAACGCTGTGCCAGAATCACTCTATTCTTTACTAAATCTGTCTCAGCATCTCTCCTGCTGAAATTGCTCTCCTGGCTTCCTATCAAATCCCATATTATACATGCAATTCACCTCCTCACTTTTAAAGCTTTACACTCTTCTGCCCCTCTTTACATCTCAGCCCTAATATCTCTCTATGCACCATCCTGACTCTTGCGTTCTGCTCAAGGATGTGTTCTCTCTACCCCCTTTGTATCTAAAGCCCTCTCCTGCCTTAAACCTTTCTCACTGACTGCCCCACATCTCTGGAATGCCCTCCCGCTCAATACCCGACTAGCACCCCCTCTATCCACCTTTAAGGTCCACAGCCATGCTTTTAAGCAGATATGCTTTTAAGTATATATGTTTCAAGTATTTATGAAGTTTAAAAAGGAAGTTCAAAAAGAAGTGGAAAAGTGGACATCACCTACTGCTTCTGATTCCTGCTTTTGATCTACGTTGGAAAAGAGGATATCATCTATCTAAGACTGCACATCTCAACACTTAACTATTGCTGTGATGCCGCCTTTATTTTTTATATTTGCTGCAACCGCACTTATTTTCAAATTATGCACTTCCTTCCACCAGTCTCCTTATGTCTCTAACTCTATTCATAAATCTCCATCTCTCCTTTCTTCCCCACTTCTCAGTTCACATGAACTCCTTTCTTACCTGCGTCCTCTGTCACCACACAGCTATACCTCCTGCACTAAAACACACCCCTACAAATCATCCTCACACATCCTCTTTCTATCCATGCTTCTCCTCCTTGCTTCTGGGGATATCTCTCCCAATCCTGGTCCCTGCCTTATTTCTACTTGCTCTCGTCCTCGCCTCCCACATACAACTTCTACTCCTTCTGGTGTTAACCCCTCCAACCTCATACCCATCCCCTGCCACCCTCCCTCCTCTCTCCCTTTCTCCTGTGCCCTTTGGAATGCTCGCTCCCTCTCTAACAAGTTCCTCTCTGTGCATGACTTCTTTCTCTCTCACTCCCTGCTTCTCTTTGCTATAACTGAGACCTGGCTCACTCAGTCTGACTCTGCTCTGGAAGCTGCCCTCTCTTATGGTGGCCTTTCCTTCTCCCACACTCCGCGTCTTGATGGCAGGGGTGGAGGTGTGGGGCTCCTGCTCTCCTCTCTCTGCCGTTACCGAACTATTCCTATTCCCCCCTCTCTTGCCTTTCCCTCCTTTGAGTTTCACACTGTCCAGATCTTCTCTCCTCTCCCTGTTCATGTGGCGGTCATGTATCGCCCACCTACCTCTACTCATCCCCCTTCTGCCTTTCTCTCTCACTTTGAATCCTGGCTCTCTTTCTTCCTCTCCTCAGACTCCCCTGTTCTTCTCCTTGGGGACTTCAATTGCCACATTGATGACCCCTCTCTCCCTTGGGCTTCCCGCTTTCTTTCTCTAACCTCTTCTTTTGGCCTTCAACAGTGGACTGCAGCCAGCACCCACAAGGATGGCCACTACTTAGACCTGGTTTTCACTAAAAATTTCTCTCTCTCTGATTTCTCCATTTCCCCTTTTCCTCTCTCTGACCATCACCTCATCTCATTCTCTCTATCTCGCTTCTCAACTTCTCCACCTCCATCTACACCCCGGTTCCGCAGAAACCTGCGCTCTATTCACTTACCTGACTTTGAGTCCACGTTACACTCCTCCCTCTCCTCTCTCAGATCTGCTACAGACCCTGACAAACTGGTCAGGAACTACAACTCTGCCTTGTCCTCCTCTCTTGATCTACATGCCCCGCTTTCTCTCTGCCGCACTCGCCCTTTTAACCCTAGACCCTGGTTAAATTCCCACACGCGCATGCTGCGTTCCTCCACTCGTTCCTCTGAACGCCTCTGGAGGAAATCTCATACTCTCGCAGACTTCCTTCACTACAAATTTATGCTATCCTGTTTCAACTCTGCCCTCTCGCAAGCTAAACAAGCCTACTTTTCTTCACTAATCAACATGCACAAGTCTAACCCACGCCGACTGTTCTCTGTCTTTGATACTCTACTCAAACCACCCTCCGCTGCCTCTCCTTCCTCCATCTCCGCTCAGGACTTTGCTGACTATTTTAAGGAAAAGGTGGAATCCATACATCAGAACATCCCCTCTGTTTCTTCCTCCCATCCTACACCTCTTCCTAACTCTCCTCCTGCCTTCCTTGACTCTTTTTCCACTGTCTCAGAGGAGGATGTGTCGCTGTTGATCGCCTCTTCTCCCTCTACCACTTGCCCTCGACCCCATTCCCTCCCATCTCCTAAAACCTCTTGCTCCTACTATAATCCCTACGCTCACGCACATTTTTAACTCCTCCCTCTGCTCTGGAACCTTTCCATCCTCCTTCAAACATGCAACAGTCATACCATTACTCAAAAACAGCAAGCTTGACCCTACCTGTCTTTCTAACTATCGGCCTGTCTCCCTCCTGCCTTTTGCCTCTAAACTCCTTGAACGTCTTGTATTCGCTCGCTTGCTCCATTTTCTCAACACCTATTCTCTCCTAGACCCTCTACAATCTGGCTTCCGTACTGCTCACTCCACGGAAACAGCCCTCACTAAAATAACTGACGACCTCCATGCTGCCAAAGACAGAGGTCATTACACTCTGCTCATATTACTCGACCTCTCTGCAGCATTTGACACCGTGGACCACCCTCTTCTCCTTCACATTCTCCATACTCTTGGCATTCGGAACAAAGCTCTATCCTGGATCTCATCCTACCTCTCCCATCGTACTTTCAGTGTCTCTTCTGCTAATACCTCCTCCTCCTCTATTGATCTCTCTGTGGGGGTACCCCAGGGCTCTGTCCTGGGACCTCTTCTCTTTTCTCTGTATACACTCTCTCTAGGTGACCTAATAACATCTTTTGGGTTCAAATATCACCTCTATGCTGACGACACACAAATATATTTCTCAACACCCGACCTTACACCTACTGTACAAACCAAAGTTTCTGAATGTCTCTCTGCTATATCATCCTGGATGGCCCTCCGCCGCCTTAAACTCAACATGGCTAAAACAGAGCTCCTCATACTTCCTCCCAAACCTGGCCCTACTACCTCCTTCCACATTACTGTTGGAACTACGATCATTCACCCAGTAGCCCAAGCACGCTGCCTTGGGGTCACACTCGACTCCTCTCTCACATTTGCCCCTCACATTCAAAACATTTCTAAAACCTGTCGCTTTTTCCTCCGCAATATAACAAAGATACGCCCTTTCCTCTGTTGCTCGACTGCTAAAACTCTTACTCAGGCCCTCATTCTCTCCCGTCTTGATTACTGTAACCTCCTGCTGTCCGGCCTTCCTGCCTCTCACCTGTCTCCCCTACAATCTATCCTTAACGCTGCTGCCAGAATCACTCTACTCTTTCCTAGATCTGTCTCAGCATCTCCCCTCATGAAATCCCTCTCCTGGCTTCCGATCAAATCCCGCATCTCACACTCCATTCTTCTCCTCACTTTTAAAGCTTTACACTCTTCTGCCCCTCCTTACATCTCAGCCCTAATTTCTCGTTATGCACCATCCAGACTCTTGCGTTCTTCTCAAGGATGTCTTCTTTCTACCCCCTTTGTATCTAAAGCCCTCTCCCGCCTTAAACCTTTTTCATTGACTGCCCCTCACCTCTGGAATGCCCTTCCCCTCAGTACCCGACTAGCACCCTCTCTATCCACCTTTAAGACCCACCTTAAGACACACTTGCTTAAAGAAGCATATGAATAGGACTGTGGCTATTCTGAACACATGGCACATAAAGCTTGGCCCCCTGCAGATGCACTTACCAGAACTCCCTCCTACTGTCTCTGTACGTTCTCCCTACCTACCAATTAGACTGTAAGCTCCTCGGAGCAGGGACTCCTCTTCCTTAATGTCTAAAGCACTTATTCCCATGATCTGTTATTTATATTATCTGTTATTTATTGGATTACCACATGTATTACTGCTGTGAAGCGCTATGTACATTAATGGCGCTATATAAATAAAGACATACAATACAATACATTAAGACACACTTGCTTAAAGAAGCATATGAGTAGCACCGTAGATATTACTAGACACATAGAGCTTGGCTCCCTGCAGAAGCACTTACCAAAATTCTCTCCTCCTGTTTCTGTACGTTCCTCCTACATACCAATTAGATTGTAAGCTCCTCGGATCAGGGACTCCTCTTCCTAAATGTTACGTTTATGTCTGAAGCACTTATTCCCATGACCTGTTATTTATATTATTTGTTATTTATATGATTACCATGTGTATTACTACTGTGAAGCGCTATGTACATCAATGGCGCTATAAAAATAAAGACATACAATACAATACAAAATGCCCACAAACCTCAACGAACGGAAGCAACTTTGTAAAGAAGAGTGGGCCAAAATTCCTCCACAATGATGTGAGAGACTGATAAAGTCATACAGAAAACGATTACTTCAAGTTATTGCTGCTAAAGGTGGTTCTACAAGCTATTGAATCATAAGGTATACAGCAGGGCCCCGCTTCTCGGCGCTTCGCTTTTCGGCGATCCGCCGATACGGCGGCACCGAGAAGGGGGCCGCCATGTTGGATTGTAAATCGCGCATGCGCAGAACGGGCGGTTGCGCCCGGCGCGCATTTGCATACTGTAGTTTGCGCGCGCAGACCATAGGCCGCGCATGCGCAGAACGATGCAAACGCCAGACTGCGCATGCACAGAACTGAAAATTGCAGGCGATACTCACTATACGGCGGGCCCCTGGAACGGAACCTGCCGTATACCCGGGGCCCTCCTGTACTTAGTTTTTCACACATGGCTTCTCCATTTTGGCTTTATTTTTGTTAAATAAATCATGACACGGTGTGTAATATGTCATGTGTTGTTGTTCATCTGAGGTTGTATTTACCTCATTTTAAGACCTGTTAAGGAACAGATGATTGTTATTATGTCCTGATATGTAAAACCATAGAATTCAAAGAGGGTGTACTTTCTTTTTCACATGACTGTATTTCTGTGTCATGTACAGTAAGTTATTTAAATTAAGATAAGTTTAGTTTAAAGTGCAATGCATCATACAGTTCCCATGTAAGGCCCAAATATATTGGCCAAACAATATTAACAACACACATGAAGAAAAGTATAATAAAAATGTAAAACGTACAGTATTGTTTATTGATAGTAATGTAACAGGAAATACCCACTCAAACCTATATTGTACAGTATGGGGAACACCAGAGCGGTAGAACAATAAGTAGCAACGCTGCACACCAATAGCATATGTAACGGTGTTTGCCCGGGCCAATCCCATGTTGCCCCCCTTATGTGGACACTGACCCCTGTTACATGAAGTGTAGTGTGGTGCACCTGCTGGCTTACAGAATCCCTGAGTCTCCCGCGATGGTATGGGGGATGGCATCAGACCTGGCTTATGAGGTAATGCTGACTTATACTCACTCATAGTACAGCGCCTCCATCTCTTCCAGACACCCAGTGTAGTAGGGAGGAGTCTCTGAAAGAGAACCTCTATGTGCACCTTCTTCCCAAGTGACTCCACAATCAGGACAGAAGCGATCTCTTTCTCTGAGCCTATCACAGTATAGAGAGGCGGGACCACGGCTTTCGCGCCACTTCCCGGCCAAGTCCCTGCAGAATCTCTCTCTGCCCACTGCCCACGCGGTTTCCCAGGTTGGCGGGAACCGCCATCTTGGATTATTCTGCAGTCCACACGTGCTGTTATGATATATTACATTTTTTGGAAATCCGTTTGTGCCCTGGAACACCAGAGCGGTGCCATCGGGGAATAATTACATTCGAAACTATATACAAAAGATCCCTATTGATGCACTCAAGAGCCATCTCTGAAGAAAAAAAACTTTAACATTTAAAGCTGCAGTTAAAGTAATATCCTACATGTGTTTTTTTTCTTTAATAAATCTGTACTATGAGAAAATACTTGTAGCATTTATAAAAAAATGTTTTAAAGAAATTTTTAATGTTTCTAATGTAGTTAGCATTTCCAAAGTGACATCTTCTTCCCCTTCTGATAGGCTCTGGCTCTTGAGACCCGCCCTCTCTCTAGCAGTGCACCAATTGTATCTAGTAACTGCCAGGTCAATCATATTCCAAGAACTACATTGCCCAAAATGCTGTGCAAGAACTGAATTAAATAACCCTGAGCAAGCAATTGATTACGGTCGATTAGCTTAGCTAATCACCTCAGTCTGCTGGAAGCTAGTGTACAGTGCCTGTGCTGATTGCTCATACACTCATGCAAACATATGGTGACTATCCCCTCTGTAACTGGGCTGTGTGATGTTTCCAAATTGAGACCTGGTCTCCCCAATGGATAAAAGTGATAACCCGTGATCAAAGGCTGAAAAATCTGTAACGCATTGAGTGTGTGTGAGAAGTAGGGACATATACATTATCATAGTAAATATCTCTCTTTTAATTAAAGTTATTCCCTGCCTTTATTTTATTATAGGTTTATTAAATGTAAAGTTTTGTTTCAGATGAAGCTCTTGAGTGTACCAAATAGGGATCTTGTATATATAGTTTGTTATTTATTGACTGACATAAATTAACATACAAAGATGTATTACAGAAGAATATCTGTGTACGGAGTTTATGTGTACTCTTCAGTGAAGACTGCCGAATGACATTGAAGTGAACCTTTCATTCTGAGAAGAAAATAATGAGGTTAGGGATTTATATTCAAATGTAAATACATATATTAACTTTACATAATATATACTTACAATATTAATTATAAATACATGTATGTTGTAGGGGTGGGTGATGGGGGTTGTTTCCTCTGGGTGGGTGGTTGTCTTCCCCGGGGAGGCAGGAGGGGTTAACCCCTTGAGTATCTTAACAGTTAATTATTATCGGCTAAGGTGGGTAAGGGGGTAGGTAGTGTAGTTGAAACTTTATATTAACCCATTTGTAGCACTTGGTGGTCAGCTAGTCATAGAAATCCATGAGTACTTGACCACTTGGGCTAGAAAGGGCTTAATATTTATGCCGATGTTTTAAAATGACTTTAATCACCTATTCCATGCTTGTTTAGTTTAGATTGCATATGTATATAATAAGTACATTATATATGTAACACAGTTTCCCCCCATCTCTGGAAGATATACTGCTGCTACAGGTGTTTGTGGTGCTTGCATACCTGTGAGGGTCCAGGAGAGCTGAGTGGTCCGCGATGGTGTGGGAAACAGGACAGGCTTTTGATGATCTTGATGTTCAACTCAGGATGTCACCGCCTCCAGCTTCAGTGGGCTCCAATATTCTCAGAGACAATCCCCACTAAAACAGACTTCTTTCACACCCTTGCCCAGTAGACTGTAGACTCAAGCAGAGGTATAGAGAAAGGGATGCTTTATTTGGCAGTCACTGCCTCTGGATGGTGCTGGGCTCTCTGTTAGTTTTGAGGTCTCTGATCTCTCTTGGCTCAGTCAGCCCAGGAGGGCCTGACTAGCCTAGCTAACTCCCAGTCGGGAGGAGCAGCACACACCTCCTCTACCTAGGGGGTGGAACAGAATTGAGTATAATTTGGCACTTCCTCTCTGAGACTCCAAAAGGGGAGGGCACAAGGTCTGTTCCATGATTGGCTGTACACAGACCCTGAGTCACCACCACTTTTGTCACTCAGAGAATCAGCATGAGGGGGGTCAATGCCCATAGGATAGCCTGTCACAGCCTGTAGCTATTAAGGGCTTACGTGACAGGGGGTAAAGAGGCAATCTGAACTAGCCATGCTACATATATAATATATATTGGCCATTATATACATAATAAAGATAGGGCTAGCGCCATCCTGAAGTAGGTGTTAAGAAACATGCACTATTTCTAATCATAATCCCGTTGCTATAAATATCGGAACTTGATGTATTGGCATTAACAAAAAATGCTTTATTGTGGAAAATGTTTACCGTAACCGATATTTATAACACGTCCGATGAAAAAGTGCAATATTTTTGTCGGTGCACCATGGATGTATTCCGTGAAAAAAAAATAACTCACATTTTCCTTGTCAGTAATGCCCCCGTTTGTTGGTAACCGCAGCTTGATGTATTTGAGCCTTAGAGTGAAGAAATAATAATCGATTTTGTTTACTCAATACCGTTTTTTTTTAGGGACTACGAAGGAGACAGTTGAGGAGTTTTGATCAGGGATATCTCTAGCTACTCTCACTCTGTCTCTAGAGCAGAGTTTCTGCAGTTGTAGCACTAGTTCCAGAATTTAGGTACAAACATTGTTACTGTATCAAAGGGAAATAATTGAGAAATATATACAAAGAAATATGAAAAAAATACACCAATATGTAACAACCTGAATCACAGATATATTTACTCATCAGTTTCCTTACTGGATATACTATGTTATATTGAGTAACTTATTTCACTCAGTAATTCTTTTGACCAATGTAACCATGTAGCCCCTTGCTATATATATCCCTGCAATAGCATTATCAGTCCTGTTGGCAGCAGGCAATGTTAGGGTTAATTCCATCACACATGGCTTAGCATGTGAGCGTCATCCCCTATAAGACATTTTGTTTCCTCGTCTGCCTGGGAGGATACTAACTGGGTCATATGGATAGTGGGGTGATGCATGTGAGTCATCTAGTCCTGCCCAGATACTGGGGCAGAAGGATTAGCCCCTGCCCAGGTATAAAAGGTGAGGGCCTTCCTTTGAGCTGGGTGTTCTGCCCAGCCGTAGCATGGGTTGAGAGTGAGAGTTCTACTTAGGGAGTGGGGTGCTCCAGAGGGAGTGAGTGTTCTACCATTGCTGGTAGTTTCTGCCTTGCCCCTCATGGGGTGACGGTGTCCAGACTAGCCAGTGGGCCTCAAGCCCTTGGGATGCCTAGTCCTATCCTGTCCAGGGAAGGGATGATACCCCTGTACTGGGAGCCATGCAGAGAGGGGCCTATGCTATAACTGCTGTTATGCCAAGAAATCTGTTTTACTACTACTGGCATACAGAATCTTTACTCTATGCTATGGAGGTTCCTGCGGGGATGAACCCCTGTCTATGGCAGGAGCCCTACAGGTGGAGGCGATGCACCCACAAAGGCAATCCTGTACCCCAAAGCAGCTCCCTACCATCGCGGAGACTCTGCTTCCTGAGAACCAACAGGTGAGCACCACAGCACCACAATACCCTATATACCAGCAAATCTCCATTGGGGGGGGTGGAGGGGGGGAGGGGTGTTACACCAGCATAAAGGTTATTGAAACGTTTCTTTGATTTAACTATTTACTACAACTCAAAGGTTTGTAGGTTCCCTAGTGACTACACTGGCTGTCCTGTGGCTGGACTGTGAGATTGTATTGTTCATATCCCTATATATTTTAGCTATACCAATAAAAGTTTCGTTTTCATGCTTATGCACTTGATTTTTCTGGCACTTCATGGAGTTTGAGTGTACTGTACAGTAGTATACAGTGATATTTTCTTGTCCATTGTTGAATTAATCCTTCAGATTCATTCATCATCACTCAGTGCTACTAGATTGTGTGGCAGTGGTCAGTCATTCACAGAGATTTCACTCAAATGTGTTTGTTCACAGGGATATATTTGAGAACCATTTTATTTTTTGAAAAGGTGTCCTTGGGCCCCCCTTTCCACCCCTGACAGAGATGCAACAGTAACTATATTTATAAGGACAATATACATACTGTATTCAACAAGCTAAGCACTACTGCCAAAGTGCCAATTGACAACCTAGATGTTGTATTGGTGACTAGCTTGCCAGCTTTCAGTGCCTAGTGCCAATTCCAACCTACTGTAGATGTCATAGTGTTTGATGTGTGACTACATTGGTTGACAAAACAGTTTTGGTGATGGCTTGTTTGAGCCCACGCAAGATGGTCAAAAATGAATCATCAATAATATGTCATTATATTGCCATGTTTCTGCAATGGATCATGTAGTGGTTTGTGGAGTCGATTGTGGACATATAGGCCAGTGCCACTAGTAATAGTAGTTCTGTTAATGCACTACCTCTCCCTGTTGGCACTGGTACTGGAGATGGGCAGGTAGCTATTGGTGCATGGTCTTTAAGTGCTATAATAGTGGTAGAGTGGTGGCACTGGTGGTGTTGTTAATAATCTTAGTATTTCGCCAGCTCTTGAGACTCTTGAATGCTAGGTGCAGGGGTCGTATAATTATGAGGATCATATTAACAAGGTGAAACAAAGCTGGACTACAATCCCATGATGAATTAAAGTTAGACTGTACTTATAGCTGAATAGAAGGGGGGGGGGGGGGTTAGGTGAAGAATGAGAATTGCAAAAAACAAAGAAGCCCAGAGCTACATCAAATATGACAAAAATGTACAGTGAAATACCTAGATATCTCTTGAAAAAGGGTAATTTAGTTAAACCCTTTGGCCAAAGCAATTTAAGCCGGCAAGCCACTTTAAGGCATGACCAAATATTGCAGGTCCCAACACTAACTGATTACAATTCTTATTTACCTCTATAATTAGAGGAAGAATGATCGCATTGGATCTGTCCCAACCAGCTGCATGAAAGAGAAGGGTTTAACTAATTTACCCTTTTTCAAGAGATATATAGGTATTTCCCTGTATATTTTTGTCATATTCGATGTAGCTTTGGGCTTCTTTGTTTTTTGTTGTATACATTTAGCCACGCCCAGTAGCAATCCAATTGACACTTATATACATATATATATGTAAGGATGTGGTAGGAACCTCATATGTGTGTTCAGTGTGTGTTCAGTTGGTGTTTGACTCTGTTCAGTGAGAGGCATGTGGAGTGTCTGCAACAGTGTTGCAGTGTGTTAGAGCAGAGTCAGACAGGCTGTGTGTCTGTGCAGATTAGGCAGAGAGGCTCCGTTGAGAAACTACAATTCCCATGAGCTCCTGGGCAGTCACCTGATGTGAAGAACCAATCAGAAGGCTAGGATGACAGGGGCAGGAAAGGGAAGCGTGGGGGAGAGGCCACGCTAGTCAGAGGGGTTCTGGAAGGTAAAGGAGGAGGGTGTATACGTGCAGGGGTCAGTGACCCGCCTGCTTAGGCTAGCTTTACCCCGCAGGCCCTTAGGAGAAACCCCTGAGCCACAGTAGGTTGCTGTGCTGCAGGGATGCCCATAGTGGTAGCGATCAGTCACCTTACTGTGTAGACAGTTAGGGACAAGCGTGCGGAGCAGGTTTGCTGGTGAGCTGCTTGGAACCAGACAGCTGCACTGCAGACATCAAAGACAAGCAAAGATTCGGCTGATCCTTTTCGAAGCATTACCGGTCACCGCCGTGACCGGAAGGTATTTACGTTAAGTGCACCAACACCGGTCAACAGGCGCTGATCCAGCCTTAGGCGTAACTCTTTGAGGACACTAGTGAGTGACCAAAGGCCTAATACACGGAGTTATTCTAGCTACTAGCGCAAGGACACGGTGTGTGGGGCATGCGGTGGCGGGACCCGGACATACTCATTAAGAGCGTGGCTGAGCCACTACTGTACAGGACAATACTCATTAAGAGTGTGGCCGGGCCACTCACGTTATAAGGACATTATCATTTAGCTGCGTTAAGGTTATATTGCATATAGTAAAGTTGGTTGCATCATACATGTGTGTGTATATGTTTCTTGCCCAGGGGAATCTCACATCACGGGGATCCTGGGTAAGTGGAGGCGCTGCGCTATAAGTGTTACCCCAGGCTCCCAGCTAGCGGAGGGTCAGATCTCCTGGAGCCGCAGGTGCGTGCAGTTACCCGTAGTCGCTTTAGAAAAAGGGCTACAAATATATTATGTGTAATTTTTGGGGTTTCTTAGAGCTTGCTGTGTATCTGTGTGTTGAAGAATGAGAATTACCTCCCAAAAATGGCCTGCTATACATATCTTCTATTCCAGGGGTGTGTAAACTGGGGGTGCAAGATTTTTCAGGGGGGGCATGGCGGTTGCAGAGGCCCCGCGCTCTTCTCCCAAGGCATTTAAATTAATGCCGGGGGATCGTGTGAGGCCTCTACAACTTCACTTACCTTGTCTTCGGCGATGCAGCGTCAAATTACGTCACGTTGCCATGGCAAAGTGACGTTACGTGACCCCGCAACGTCATTTGATGCTAAGAGCCGGATATAAGGTAAGAGAGGGGGAGACACGAGCAGGAAGGGAAGCAGGCAGGGGGGTGCTGCATCGAAGGATTGCGCACCCCTGCTCTATACAACAGTTTAAATCATCAGTATTGTTATTTATCAATCATTTATATTCCACATTGTTTCCTGCAAAAATGTCACCCCAATTTATTTCTTATAGATTATGACTCAATTTATTACAATCTGCCTTTCTAAAATGTAAAGCAACAGTTTAAATAATGACAGACAGTATTTACGCATATTATAACCAATGTATTAATAATAATAGTTTTTTCCCATGTAGCACTGATCATGTATGTAGCGCTGTACATAGAATTTTTGTAGACCGGGTCCCAACGTTTGTCCATGACCAAAGCGCGGCCCTCTGCCACTTCAACTCACCAATGGACAGGTTGCCATGCTCCAACCCTGGCACCATCAATAAATCTCAATGTGGCCACCATCTAATCTCCCTCGCGATCACCATCTTTAAAGAGTCCCGCACACCCTCCTCAATGTCCTGTGCGCACACCGCTCTGATGCGCAACGCGTGAAATTAGATGGTTTTCACATGCAGTGAAATGTCAAGTGCCGAGCTGCCCGGTAGTGCTGTTGTGTCTGTGGACTGCCGGCTGCACTTTGGTCGTGGCCAAACATCCTAGACCATCCATACCCTGTAGAGCTTACAATCTATCTTTTGGTGAGTGAAGCACAGGGAGATAAAATGGCTTGCCAAAGGTCATAAGGAGCTGGCACAAAGATTTGAACCAGGTTTCCCTTGTTTTCAGAGTCAGTGCCTTTACTTACTGAGCTACTCCTTCAGCCCTACTTATATTGGTTTTTTTTCCCCTTTCTATACTTCCCCTGTTGAAATTACTGAACATGTTCTCAATCCTGTACCTATTTGAAATGATAAATCTTGTAGAATCCCGATGGAAAATTAAACAATGTTCTACAGACACAAAATTGTAGTAAATAACATGTCGTTTGTACGCACTTTACTCTTGGGTGAACAAGAGTGATAGCTATTTCAAGGTTTAGCATTTACATATTGCTTATGTGTTATTCTAATTTCACTAGGCCATCAAATATGGCAGGGACATTAGTATATACAATCTGTTGCTACATGGCAATCCAGTACATAAAAGCAATACAACATAGTAAGCTATTCTCCACATAAAGTATGGCTCCTGCCAAATTAAATGCATTCACTGGAGGAGAGGCAGAATTACCACATATGCATATTTCTTTGAGGGGGGCAGAAAAATAAAGATTGTCATAACATAACACAAATACGTGATTAGGCTAGATCCCACCAATGGAGAAATACTTGTACTGCCAACGTTACGTTGATTATTTAGACAAAACCGAATAAATTAAGTATTAAATAAAGTATCAAATGAGAAGAGACTTGAAAAATACACAACTACAACATATAGAAACTGTGATTTAATGTACACTTACTGCACATAAAACCAACGAAATAAAGAAATGATGGGCTGCTGCTCATCCCCAAGAATTTTTTGTCTGTACCCCACTATGGCAGTGAGGGGGTTAATTAGTGTGGTGCTGCACTGCTAGCATAGCACACTCTGGTTCACTAAAGCAAGAGCTAATAAGTCTCTCTGGCTCATCAAAGGATGTCAAGAACAGTACAGGCTGCTCGGGCCTGAAGAGAGACTGCATGGGAAAACTATGCTAGACTGATTATAGATCTAGAGAGGGCTGCAAGCCACTGATATGAGTCAGGCACAGACAGAGTATTTAGGCAGGGATGTGGGAGGTAGCACTAGTCATTTTATTTTATTTGTAGTTTTCAGTTTCTGTAAATATGTTTGGACTGCAATAAAGGCTGCTCAAAAGAAGGTTTTAAGCCTCTACCCATTACATTTGGTATTAGTGATGGGATCAGCACTGCTGATGGTAAGGCGTAACCCCACAATAATTATTGTCTATTTCTTGCAACATAGGAAACACTACGGGGTGAGGGCCTGGTGGACCACCTTTTTAAGGCACTAATGGAGACCACTGTAGTGTAGCAGAGAGCCAGCAAACAGACTATTACATAAACAGATCCAGCAGGTGATTCAGCCGTTAAAGTTTCCAGTTAAATAGACAGTACATTAACTGTGTGATGGCGGTAGGAAGAAAGAAGATGATGAGGCCGTGAGGCAGTCTGTTTTCTGATGATATTTGAATGAACTGCAGGGCCGGAGCAATGGCCTCAGAAACAATGGGCAGGTATTTTAGCTCCTTTTCTAGCTGGCAAAGAGCATGAAGCGTATAATGACTTGATAGCAGAAAAGGCAAAGAATACTCAACGTTAAAAACAAATTCTAACCTGTGCAGGTGTTAACACATTGATGCGTGCTCAATGATTCTATCGTTGGGAGCTCCAAACCAGGCCTACGCACTCAAATTCATGAACTACTGTAGTACACTTAGCGCGCAAGTGGCTGCAACCAGAAGTCAATTTAGTTATGTGAGAAATGGAGCTGCAGGAATTGGACTAGTTCATTTGGGGTCTACCCATATGCATATGGTGCTGGGCCAGCCAAGGTAATCCAATGAATGTTGCAGGAGGTGGTAACTCGGACATTGACACAAAGCTACTGAGGCTCTGTGCATATAAACTACAAGCGTTTCAGACTGCCATGATGTGTCTGAGGTCTAAGAATCGCCAAGAATGCAGCCAGCAGAATGGCGTGTGACTGAAGAGCATCATGGGGAGAGAATGAAAATAATATCAAGCATCAATGCAAACTTTCCATCACAGTAGTCAACCAAGGGGGTATGAAAACCCAAAAGAGGGAATCCAGTCCTATCCTGCTGGCACCTAAGCCGCAAGTAAAAAGGACCCAATTGCAATCAAAGGATCCAGTTTCCCACAGAGCCCTGCACAACTGGTTTGGGTAGACTGGCCTCTCTCAAAGGTAGAGGCAACTGAACTAAATCAGGAAGTGCAGCTCATTAAGTACAGGAAAAGCAGGAACCAGTCCTGAGTCCCTGATTGGACACAAGGCCTGGTTGCACCGCCACCCCTGTGACTCACTGAAGCTGCAGGAGGTGGGGGAAATCCATGATTACTCCTGGCAGGCCTACACTTACCAGGGCTTTGTCCCGCTGTGCAGCCCGCAGACCAGGTCAGTCCCCTGCACTGAGGTGGGATGTTGAATATACACACCGACAGCAGAGGGAGTGGGTCCAGGATGTGGCTATAGTGTGGCCAGGCCTGGATTAAGATTTAGAATAGTCGTTGTACTTGCCGAGTTCAGGAGTATAGAGAGTTCCATAGTCAAATCCGTTTCCGTGTCCAAGGGTCTGAGAGGTAAGAATTGTGATGGGTAAGCCGAAGTCGGGAGCCAGAGAGGTAAGTCAGACAAGCCGGTTCAAATCTGTAGGGGTAAAGACAAACAGGAGCACGACACAGTTTCCAGGCTACACAGGAAGCAAGGAGCTATGCAGAGCAAGGAGGAAGTGACAGAGCAGGGTATTTAAAGCAGTATCCACCAATCCGGACGGGGGCATGACGAGGAGTGGTTCCTGAGAGGCTGGGAGTAACAGGGCTCAGCTCAGAGTGCAGGAGGCGTGGCAAGAACTCCCGGGCTGAGGGAGGGGCGGAGGCCGGCATGGCGCGTGTGTTAGGGGCGGAGGCCGGCATGGCGCGTATGTTACAAGTGCCAGGGATAGATGCGCGCTCTGTAACGCCGGCACGAGAATCCAAGATGGCGGCCACGGCGTGAGTAGCAGGAAGTGCTGCGCGCCGGCAGGGGTAGCGATGAGGGGCAGAGGCAGCAGCAGCTGCAGTACTGGTAGTGGGTAAGGAGGGGTCACGTCGCAGGGGACGTGGCCCCCAATTCCTTACAGGCTTATGCCAGGAGGAGGGCAGACTGGTAGCCAGAAAAACAGCCATGGCTACATAAAATGAAAAAATAAAGGGCTTTATTGTCCATCTGATGGCTGCATCTGTTTGCTGATGAAAAGTCCATATGAGTGACCTGAAATGTTCTATACTGAGACTTCTATACTAAGAATGTATTTGTTGTGCTTGATTTAGGGCTACATTTTGTAACATTTTTGCTTTACAGTAGGTCCGGATGGACAATAAAACCTTTTTATTTATTTTATTTTTTTTGCAATATCATTGAGAGTGCAAGGACTGTTTTTCTTTTTGATGTAAGTGTGTGAGAGCACCTAAATAAATCTTCCTTTTTTTGTTGTTGTCGACATTTTTCTCTTTAGGAGTACAATATTCCTTCTCAAAAACCATAAAAGGTACCATGGAAAAAACGGCCTCTCCAAACCAGTAGCTCCGTTTCTGCACTTCAAAGTAAAAAGAATAAGGCTTCTCTGAGAAAAACAAATGCATAATATGCGTTTCCTAGGGGTCACATCCAAGATGTCTGGCTGTGCGTTTGAGGTTTTCCTTCCAATCAAACACTGACATCTTCATTTCTCTGACCTTGATCCTGCTTGATTGAGTAATAAATGCTCATAAGTAATAAGAGAATGGCAAAGAAAAATGTATTATAAGGATAGCATCTAATATAACGAAGATCACTATGGAGAAATTAGAACTGGGCTTTAAAAAGTCTTTGAAAATGCATTTTGATAAAATATGAATCTTACACTGAAAAGTATTTTTTTTTTAAATCATTTTTTCCCCTGCATAGATGTATGTCTTTATTCATATAGCACCATTAATGTACATAGCGCTTCACTACAGCAATATACCTGATAATCATATGTAGCACCTTTTCTCCCACCCTATGTGAGATTTGGGTCGCTACCTGTGTATTCCTGGTGCGGTGCATACCTGTTAGTAGTACTAGAGGCTCTGAGTTGCTCCCCGGTGGTATGGGGAGATATCAGGACAGGTTTTCCAGGTTGCTTAATGTCTGATGAACAGCGCCTCCAGCCAGCGAGGATCCTAGAGTACCAGGATGGTCCATGCTGGCAACTCTTAGTGACCCAGACATTAAGCCACACTCAGGATGGTTTAACTGGATCTTTATTGTAATCAGCCAGAAGTCACAGCCTTCCCTTTTGTATGAAGCCCTGCAGGCCCCATCCAGCCCATTATCCGTCATGGTGCTCAGGATATCACTCCCACTCCTCAGGGGAGGGGAGACAGACTCCTGACTTCTGGGAGATTGGCAGTATATACCCAGGGGATGGGCTTGTAACCCTGCCCCATAACAGGGCAGGTCTGATACTGATAGGCATCACGTTAACTGCATGTGACCCAACCAGTATCCTCCCCCGGATGACACTCTCAGATTGTTGCCACGCCCGCCGCTGGATACAGTAACAATGCATCCAGGCTGAAATAGCAAGCTAGGCCTTCATGAGAGAATTAACCCCTCTAATTGCCTGTACCTACCAGGACTTACACTGCGGGGGCCCAACAGAAGAATAGCGGCGGAGGCTATGCTATACATATAAATAACAAATAATATAAATAACACAAAAGGGAGAAGCGCTTCAAACATAAAAGTAACATTTAGGAAAAGGAGTCCCTGCTCCGAAGAGCTTATAATCTAATTGGTTGGTAGGAAGAATGTACAGAGACAGTAGGAGGGCGTTCTGGTAAGTTTGTCTGCAAGGGGCCAAGGTTAGAGGTGGGTAATAAATGTGGATAGAGAAGGTGCTAGTCGGATATTGAGGGGAAGGGCATTCCAGAGGTGTGGGGCAGTCAGTGAGAAGGGTTAAAGGTGGGAGAGGGCTTTAGATACAAAAGGGGTAGAGAGATGACATCCTTGAGCAGAACGCAAGAGCCAGGATAGTGTATAGCGAGAAATTAGGGCTGAGATGTAAGGAGGGGCAGAAGAGTGTAAAGATTTAAAATGAGGAGGAGAATTGAGCGTGTGATACGGGATTTTATAGGAAGCCAGGAGAGGGATTTCAGCAGCAGAGACACTGAGACAGATTTCGGAAACAGTAGAGTGATTCTGGCAGCAGCATATAAGACAGATTGTAGGGAGACAGATGAGAGGCAGGAAGGCCAGACAGCAGGAGGTTACATTAGTCAAGACGGGAGAGAATGAGGGTCCATGTCAGGATTTTTGCAGTCGAGCAACAGAGGAAAGAGCGTATAGATGTATACCAATAAAATAAAATTCAATGTCAAATATATATTTTATTTTGAAAACGTACAAAAAAATTACAACACTATACATACTAATGGACTAAAACAAGAGATCCTTGCTGTTGCACTTAAAGATTGATATGCTGAAAAGCAAAATCTAGACCACTTCAGCATCAAGAGGATGCCCATTCCAACATGTTACTGCAACTTTATGAGCAGCTCAGTTTAACAGGACAGTATTATCTCCTTTACAGTGTCCCAATGTTATAACCAAACATAGTCATTATTAGTGAGATGCGTAGAGTCATTATAAGTGAAATTAACATTATGACAACTAAGGCCTCGGGCAAGCTCCCCGCTGGCATGCTGAGGCTCAGGGAAAGCGGGTGCTTTCCCTGGCCTTGCGGGTGCTTTCCCTGCGTGCTGTCAGGGGGCGGGCTGGGTGTGGGCTGGGGGCGGGCCAGTGACGTCACGGAGCTGGTTCGCCCTCATTGGGCGAACCACTCACGTGACCGGCCCTGCGCTCCGGCAAGCGGGGAAATTTAACATTTCCCTAAGACCTACGCTTCCGCGCGCTTCCGGAAGCGTAGGCGAGCCCCTACTAAAGCCGCTCTAATTGCGGCTGTAGGGGATCAGTGCTGAGTGGAAGCGCGACTCAGCGCGCCTCCGCCAGCAAGCAAGTACCTTGGCCGAGGCCTTAGAATCAACAAAAGACAGAAATGCCCAGTGCTTCATCCAAAGTGACAACATACATACGTACATTACTGACAACGTACGTGACATTACTGACAACATACATACATACGTACATTACTGACAACGTACATTACTTCAGTGCTAATCTTCTCATGAGTAAGGGTCATTTAGTTAAACCCTTTGGCCAAAGCATTATAAGCCTGCAGCCCACACCACGGCATGACCAATTTGCAGGTCCTAACACTACCTGATAAAATCCTCATTTACCTCTGCTGGAGGGAGAATTACCACATTGAGTCTGTCATATACAGGAACATGAAAAAAAACCAGCAAATTTGAAAGTGGGGCGAAGCGAGCTTAAACCCTGGAAGAAGGGGCTACCAACCTTCAAACAATCGATACCAGTTGAATTTTTTTTTCCATGTTCCTGTATATGAAAGGCCCAATGTGGTCATTCTCCCTCCAGCAGAGGTAAATGAGGATTTTATCGGGTAGTTTAAGGACCTGCAAATTGGTCATGTCGTGACTTTGGCTGCAGGCTTACAATATAACACTTTGCCCAAAGGGTTTAACTAAATGACCCTTACTCATGAGAGAAGAAGATTAGCACTGAAGTATTGTACTATGGTATTTTGTCACTTTGGATGTAGCACTGGGCATTTCTGTCTTTTGTTGTATACATTTGGCCACGCTCAGTAGCTCTCCTTTTTGAAACAAATGTATATATGCTGTATATATATATATATATATATATATATATATATATATATATATATATATATGAAAAAGAAGAAAAAAACAGGCGCACACCTAGTGCATTAACGTAATAACATATAGTTTATGGAACATAAAATCAAGCAAATGCCCACTCACAAGAGTACTGTAATAAAAAGCATGTATGAGATTGGCTCTCATGTGCCAGCAACGCGGTCCTCTCCGTCCGGCTCGAGGCAGCAGCGTCCTCCCATGGCCCTCCTTCGTGTGACTGGATAGCCGGAAATAGAGTCCCTCCAGTTAGTTGTTCCAGTAGTACCCGAGTTCATGGGTAACGACGGCCTCGATCAGACCACGCCCTACGCGTTTCGTTATCGATGAAATTCCCCTGATGAAGTCATCATCGATGACAAAACGCGTAGGGCGTGGTCTGATTGAGGCCGTCATTTGCCCATGAACTCTGGTACTACTGGAAGTGATACGTTGGTTCCTGTGTTTCCCGCGATATTGCTACCGGCATATAGACTTTCTAACTGCTGGTTCCCGGAGGGACTTCTTATACTGAACACCTAACTGGAGGGACTCTATTTCCGGCTATCCGGTCACACGAAGGAGGGCCACGGGAGGACGCTGCTGCCACGAACTGGACGGAGAGGACCGCGTTGCTGGCACATGAGAGCCAATCTCATACGTGCTTTTTATTAGAGTACTCTTGTGAGTGGGCATTTGCTTGATTTTATGTTCCATAAACTATAAGTTATTACGTTAATGCACGCCTGTTTTTTTCTTCTTTTTCACAGATTTGGTCAGGGATTGGTGATCCCTTTGAAACGGGCTGCAAACACCTGGATGCTATTGACATTGGAACAGGACTTTGTTTTTTCATTCATTTTTTTTAAAGGTTTTTTTTTTTTTTTTTCATTTTTTTAAGAATTTTTATATAGTGTATTTATACATTTTTTATATTTTTTATTATAATTATTTTCATCTTTATTAAATAGTATTGTGTTTAATTAATTAATTTTTACTTCACCTTATCCCTTTTGAAATCACAGGTTCTTAGTATTGTTATTAGCCATCATCACACCGCCCCACTAGACATATTCATGGTAGTATACAAATGGGTAAATCAATGGATTAACCCTCCAGGCGCTCAGAATAAAGCATAGTCCTGCTGGTGAGCAATGATACAATAAATCACATAGACCCCGGCTGTATTCAATCGTATAGCAGTGTAGAAAATGTATCCTTCCCTCCAACCGGCTCACCAAGAGCACTATGAGGCTGGAACACGGGAAACTCACGTGTAATACTTGATGTCCGGTCTTTCAAATTGCTGTGCTGTATGCTCCCGCTCCTCCTGGATAGGCTGGGGTCTCTCCGTCGCAGGATCTCGTTGCTTCACCGCCAACCCGCTGCCCGCCGATGCGGAGGGTGGTCACCTGACCGGCGGCATGGATGGTGCTTCTGAGTGACGTCACGGCAGACCCGACAGCCAGGAACACCCAGCAGTGACTCGGCATGCAGGCGCGCAGTGAATCAGCATGGATAATCTCTTAGAAAAAGAGTAAATGCGCCGCACAGCACCAAAAAAGAAAGTGAAGGCTGATATGGGAAAAGTAAAAAAGCTTTATTTGCACAAGGTGCAAGCGAAACCTCTTGACGCGTTTCGGCCTGGGAGGCCTTTGTCAAAAGAGTGATTCGCTTGCATCATCAGACATCCATTTATACATCAGCAAACTAAGGACAGCTGTACATGTTGTTCAATGCAATGAATATCAGGTGTCCAACATAATGAACATTAACAACCTCAGTATCAGACCTAGTGCCTGCATGATGAACATAGATGTCAGAAAAACATGTTAAAACAAAAGATATATATGTAAAAAAGACCAATCATTATGACTAGGAACATAAACATAAGTCTAAATGTCTCTGTTAAATACATAAATGACAGGTCAATAAGATATGAATTCTATGCACCTTGAGCTGAAATAAAGCACAAGTAATATAGATCTAAATTTAAGTTTAATAACAAACCCAGAAATATAGGATAGGAGAATCAACGAAGACTCAAAGGTTATAATCGACATTTTGAACATTAATATATATTAGCAACACTTTCATGGTATCATAGTAGTCAAGTTAATGGAAGTTACATTTGAAATCAAAAGTAAATTGAAATATGTAAATAACTCAGAAATAGGAAAGAGAGGAGGGGAAAAGAAGAGGGGGGGGGGGGGGGACGGGGGGGGGGTGTGGGGGGGTGGTAGGGGGGGGGGGGGTGTGGGGGGTGGTATGGGTGAGGGGTGGTGGGTGGGGGGGGTTGGGGGAAAGGGAGGGGAGGGGGGGGGGGGGGGGGGTGGGGGGAGGGAGGGAAGGGAAGTGGGGGGGGGGGAAGGGGAAAAGGGGGAGGGGTATAAGAAAAATAAATCTAGTGAAACTAAGTAAATTATTTGTTAGTAAATATATACGTTTCAAAAATCAATCATAAAAATATTTAATCATAAAGAAAGTGTTTTTAGTTCCCACTCTACATTAAGGCCACAAGGTTGCAAACTGTTGAGGGAGAAAACCCATGACATCTCTTTCTTATTTAAACGGTTAAGTCTATCTCCCACCTCTTGGGTGGATGGGAATTGTAAACTGGGGGGATTAAAGAACTTTTCTTACTATGGTGCTGAACACATTCCCCATTCCACCCTTCCCTCCCTCCCCCCCCCCCCCCTCCCCCTCCCTTTCCCCCAACCCCCCACCCACCACCCTCAACCCTACCACCCCCACACAACCCCCCCCCTCCCCCCACTCCCCCCCTACACCCCCCAAACCCCCCCCCACCCCCCCCCCTCCCCCCCACCCCTCTTCTTTTCCCCTCCTCTCTTTCCCTATTTCTGAGTTATTTACATATTTCAATTTACTTTTGATTTCAAATGTAACTTCCATTAACTTGACTACTATGATACCATGAAAGTGTTGCTAATATATATTAATGTTCAAAATGTCGATTATAACCTTTGAGTCTTCGTTGATTCTCCTATCCTATATTTCTGGGTTTGTTTATTAAACTTAAATTTAGATCTATATTACTTGTGCTTTTATTTCAGCTCAAGGTGCATAGAATTCATATCTTATTGACCTGTCATTTATGTATTTAACAGAGACATTTAGACTTATGTTTATGTTCCTAGTCATAATGATTGGTCTTTTTTTACATATATATCTTTTGTTTTAACATGTTTTTCTGACATCTATGTTCATCATGCAGCACTAGGTCTGACACTGAGGTTGTTAATGTTCATTATGTTGGACACCTGATATTCATTGCATTGAACAACATGTACAGCTGTCCTTAGTTTGCTGATGTATAAATGGATGTCTGATGATGCAAGCGAATCACTCTTTTGACAAAGGCCTCCCAGGCCGAAACGCGTCAAGAGGTTTCGCTTGCACCTTGTGCAAATAAAGCTTTTTTACTTTTCCCATATCAGCCTTCACTTTCTTTTTGGGTGCTGTGCGGCGCATTTACTCTTTTTCTAAGAGATTATCCATATTCATGGTAGGGTTAATTAGTTTTTCAATATATTAGCTTTTGTTCAGGGTATATTAGAGTCGCTACTTCATTGTTTCTGTTTTTTTTGGTATATATGTGTAGCCCCCTGTAAACAGCACGGGCTATACCTATCTTCCTCCTACTGTGGTAAGTCCTGTTAAGGGCAGGCCCCAGTAGTTATCATGGGTTTTCCCCTTCCTAGCCCTGCCCTGAGTGGTAGACGCAGGCCCCTGACTCTGCTGCAGGCACAAGACAGAGGGGAGGCTCTGCTGACATCATTAGGGGTGGGGCTGACTCTATATTTTAGCAGCCGCTCCTGTAAGTGACAGTTCTGTTAGTCCTGGGCGAGTTCGAGTCCTGTGCTGTCCGAGGAGTTGGAGGGGACAGTGCGGTCTCACCTGTGCAGCCTGTACAGGAGCAGAGAGAAGCAAAGAGACTCAGCCACTTTGAGTAGAGCGCGGATAGCACAATAGACCCGGTGGACCCAATGCCCCTCACCCCGCTGCTGGGGGTGATGGGAGAATCCAGTCTCCACCCAGAGGCTAACCTCGGAGGTGGGCTGCGGGGTATTGACGCCCCAGCCCAGACCATCCTGTCGGAGGAGAGACTTGGAGGGAAGGAGAGGAGGAGAGTGAATAACGGGGCTTTGCTGTTGTTGTGGCTGCTGGTCGCCACTACATTGGAGTCGCTGATCTGACCAATAAAGAGACTATACTTTTATACAAAGACTGTTTGTGAGTTTGGAGCATTCAACCCTGGACCAGGGAGGTTCTTCTATACAGGTCCTATCCCATATTCCTGGAGTATAGAAGATGGAGGCGCTGCACCACTAAGAAAGCATGGAGGCTACCACCCAGAAGCCTGGTCCTGTCTCCCCAATAACAACGCAGGAAGCTCAGGCCCTCCTGTTCCACGCAGGTATGCACCACCACTACGCATGTAATCTTCCCTCACGCACCCTAGACACCACCGATGAGTCTGGGGGGGGAGGGGGGGTATAAGGGTTACATATATATATATATATATATTATATATATATATATATGTATATATATATATATATATATTTATATTTATTGTGGTGGGTTTTGGAGTTTCGTGAGCTGCTGGGATTTGTTTAACAACTAAGAATAAGCATTAAATGCCATACAATAGCATTTTAAAACGACTAAATGGTTAACCTTTTAGGGGCTATATTTTGCCCCTAACTCAATGTGCCTAGCACCTGGTCTACTAATGTAGATAACATAGGAAAAATCACACTAAAAGTTGAGTTTATTTCTCTCACAAGAACTAGAAGCAGATTTCCTTATTTTTTAAGAAGCACTGAAAATGCAAGTCTCTGTAGAGGTGCTTGCATGAAATGTAGAAAGGTTACTATGCAAAGCGGAGACTTGAACAGTTTTATACATTGTGTACCAGATGGTCTGAAGCTGTCTATTCTCAAATTAATTTGTTCTTGGGGCTTATTGATTTCTGCAACCTAAAGCTCAATAATTTCACACATTGGCAAGGTCAGCTTTCCTAAGCACATTTGGTTCTTGCAGTAAAATACATACAGTATTAAAATTTACATTAACTGTATAGATTCTTCATGGATATTTAGCAATGTATTATAAGCTATTACAATGCATTCAATTTCTTAACTTGATAAAATTCACAGCTCTTGTTATAATCCTGATTATACAGTGGGGGGGCCGCCTTTAGTCTCCTGCGGCCGCCACCGCGGGATTTTTAATGCCCGTGCAGACGCGGGCTTTTTTTCTTTAGTTTTGGCACCGTGGGGCGCTTTCAATGTTCAGGCACCATTAGCGCTGAACGGGAGATGCGGCTGGCGCGCGGCCAAGAGATGCGGCTGGCGCACGGCCAAGTTCGGCTGTAAAAGCAAACAGCCCCGAATAATTACGGTGATGTTGGAGATTTAAGTGGGCCGTGACAGTATATATATATATATATAATATATATATATATATATATATATATATAATATATATATATAAAGCAGAAAATAGCGTGTTAGTCCAGTTGCGATAGTGCAAAATAAATGAGTTCTTCAGTATTAGGTGATACCTTTTTTATTGGACTAACAATTTATGTCATAGGACAAGCTTCGAGAGTTCTCCTCTCTTCTTCAGGTCAAGCAATACTGATATACAAAGGATTCAATGGCTAATACAGTACCACGCTCATCGGTTCCGCCACCAGCGCACCACCACCTCACCTCTCTCTCCCCCCCCCCCCCATAACACCGCTACCAAGGCTCCCTGGCGTCGCCGGCACCGCTAACCATGGTCCTCGGCGTCGCCGTGCACACGCCTCACCTCTCTCTCCCCCCACAACCCCCCCATATCGCTAGCAAGCCTCCCTGCGCCGCCGCACCGCTACCCACGGGCATCGGCCCACGCCGCCTCACACACAAACCTCTGACGTGACTGGGCCCCATCACCACTAGCAGGTAAGAATATGCATATAACTATGTTGCCATTACGTTTCGGAACTGGTACACTTACAACTTTATGCACTTATGTATGTCATGCTGCTGACCTTCACTCTGACCCAATCACAATGACCATGTGCTTTGGTCATACTACACTTTACGACCATACGTCTTAACACATCAACCTCATCTCACATTCACGAATCTCCATCTTTGTGAACGGTACACCTACTATTGAGTCGTTACGTTTAGACCAAAAAATTCCATTCTGTTGTACTGTATTTAGAATCAACTATTAAATTATAAATCAATAATAACATTCATTGCATATGTCTTTTCATCTTTATTAAACAACCATTTACACAAAATGCTTAACCTATCCTTACACTTCTTTGTCACTCATAATAACTCACAAATGTACATCCCGGCAATGCCGGTACATCAGCTAGTATACTATAATCCTCAGATTCATTTCACAGGAATGAAAAACTCACTTTGTGGGTCTCCATTTACCCTGTCCATCCTTGAAATCCATTGAGGAGGTCAAATGGCGTGCAAGGTCTACCAGGTAGAAAGGTAGCACGCAAAAATAGAAAAAAGCAGCACAGTGCCAGAGGCTTACATATAAGAAAAATATAAACTTTATTGGATCATTAACAACCCCCAGCACAATAAAATACGCACCAACACGTTTCGAGCAGGTTGCCCTTTGTCAAGGTGTATTTACAATGCTTTTAAAGTGGCATTTATAAACCTTGGATTTTGGCGCGAACATGACGTCATACGTCACCGTCCCATCAGCCTCACACTCATCCAATGTGGTATAGGTAGCATGGGTTCCCATTGGCTACCCACTATTGAACAATTGTAACTTTAATAGTGTTTGTAAAAGGAACAAACACAGCCATGGTAATGGGACTAGTGAGATGATTGCATCAGGTGCGCTGGACCAGCAGCGCATACTCCACACGGAGTGCGCAAGGTGACAGGTCCATTGGGTTTTCAATTTTAATAAACAAAAAATAACAAAAAAAAAATAATATCATAAACAGACAAAACATAACTCTGAAACATCAGAAATATAAGTGTATACAAAAACTGAATAAGAAAACCATATACAAATTTGGCACAGGAAACCAAAGAAAAAAGGAAGGAAAAAAGGAGAAGAGAAGGGGGGAAATAGAAGGAAAAGGGAAAAAGACAAAATATTAATATAAAAGATAAGAACAGATAAACCACTAATTGTTATAACTGAGTGAGCCTCCTCTGGGTCTTTTCATTCATGCTCTGTAGTGCTCTGCTTTTTTCTATTTTTGTGTGCTACCTTACCAAGGGATAGGCCTGATTTTGTTTATTTTGTATGCTGCCTTAAAGGCCGTGTTGTTTTGAAGCTATGGGCTAAATAAAAACCAATGTTGATTTCCCCCCAATCTATGTCTCCTTGGTTATACTTCTGCACTCGTCTCCTACATATGGTGTCAGAAGTTGGGATGAGAGGTGGCCCTTGTTGTGCTTTTGTTTGTCTACAGTTCCTGCAACAGCTTGAGCAACAAAAGCAAGAACAAAAGAACCAAGTGCAGAAGTGACCAGAATTAAAGGGCTACACATCCAGGCAGGAAAGATACGCTGCGCAGGAGAAAGCCACAACGCCACAGTCTGACTGGGGGGACTGCGACATACGGTGACCCACACAAGGTACTGAGTCTGTGACCAAAGTCTACACCATCAAGTGTACAAAAAAAAAACAAAGCCCCATGGGTTTTAAATTGCCCGCTCAGAAAAAAAAAAAAAAAGGGGGGGATTTGTCACAGAAATTGTATTTGTGATTGTGATGTTTTTAATTAAAAATCACCACAGTTTCAATGATAAACGCAAAGAAGTTTGACTTAGAAAGCGTGTGCTCGGCACCCACCCCCGTTTAAGCAATTTGCAGTTCTATATGTATACTAACTGTGAATTCCTCGTGTGAGTGTGTCTGTGTGAGTGTGACTGTGTGTCTGTCTCTGTGTGTATGTGTGTGTGTCTGTAAGTCTATGTGTGTGTATGTGTGTCGCTCTGTGTGTGTGTGTATGTGTGTCTGTCTGTGAGTGTGAGTGACTGTGTGTGGTCTTGGTCTCCGAAGTGTTGTGGTTGCTGCGCCGGAGGTCTCTGCGCATGCACGCTGGAGGTCTTCTAACGTCCATGTGGGCTGGAATGCTGATTTTATGCACATGCGTGCTTGATGGCCACGTGTCCATTAGTACCCGTGACGTCACTTTCGAGACAGTGTTTCGTTATAAGGGGAATATATTTTTCCCATGAAAACACTGTAGATGCCGAGCAAAAAAGTTTTGCTTCAAAAGTCTACAGAGACACCTTTGAGAGCTACGAACTCTAAAAGGGAAGTCTGACCACCTGTAGGACGACCTGCTGGGGTTCTAGCATATACAGAGAAAATCTCTGCAATAGCTCCTCCCAAGATCAAGGAGAAGAATACACCTGAAACCGCCAAAATGGAGGGCAAAATGTGGTGTTTCAGTAATGAACCTGGTCCCATGGAAGAGTGTCCCTTGCAGACCTATGAGGATACTGAACCCTGTACGCACCAAAAAGGCAGCTTTCTACAATACAACCATGAATATGATTGGTGACAGCAAGAGCAGGACCAGCTGAGCACCAAATATTTGCGCCAGCTAATGCAACTGCAAGAAAAGCAGCTCGTTGCAGTGAAACTGCTGAAGTTTCAAACAGAGCAGGAGACCCCAGTACCCCCTGATGCATAGTATGCAGTATCACACCATGCATAGTGCTGAATGCCTCACACCAGGGGATCAGCAGTTTCCGCACCAAACTGGAAATCTCTCCAACGGAATTTACAGTCTTGGGCAGAGCTTAAAGTCTCTCAAAAAAATTGTCCACAGTCTTAGTACGGATCTTTAAGAGACTCATATAGAGCTTGATGCCCTCAACCTAGAGCTAAAAATCTTCCGCTAGGAGGACATGGAGTCTCAACTCAGAAGTACACTACCGACCACACTTTATTGAAGTGTGGTCGGTACCCCGCAAAGCCGGAAATCTCCCGCTTGCTAGTGGCCGCCCCTCGGCGTGCCGCGCGTCATAGACGCGCGGTCACGCGTCATCGGGAGCGTGCGCCCCCTGCACGCGTGTCCAGGGGCTCCCCGAGGGAGCCCTGGTGTCCCGCGATCGCGGGACAGCGGCAGGGGGGTTCCGGGGGGACCCGGCGGACCCGGCAGCGGTAGGGAGAGCGCCCCGATCGGAGGGCGCTCTTCCGCTGCTTCGGCGCGCCCCCGTCACACTCGGGCGCGCGCCAGGCTACTGCTGCGGCACAGAACGGGCAAATGCTCGAATAAACTGTGCCGCAGCAGTACGTAAATGAGAGGACTACAAGAAGGCCCGGCGGGTTATAGAGACTGTGGAAAGAATAGAAACCTGACAGAAGAGGTTTCATATATGGCTGATCAAGCCTTTAAAGAAGTTAAGGAATAAGTTAAGGAGAAGCAACAACTTCAATAAGGAAAGTTGGAAGTACAGTTAGCACAGGAAGAAACAGAGGGCGCTCTTCGCCAGTAAAAGAGCAAATCCCGGTGTCTGCAATTGGAACTCTCTTAGATCAGAGCAAACTCTGAAAGAAAGAAGAGAATTGTGCTCACTCTCCAGAAATATGGCCAAGCTCTCATCCAAGGAAGGTTGGACAGAGAAAGGTATCTGCTCAAACGCTCTGCGGCGCTCATCATATAGGCTGCCTACAGAGGAATGAAAACTCTTCAGCTGTCGACAGAATTAACCAGCCTGCCTTCTCCAAACATTTGAAGCAATGTGTAATTTTACTCCCAGTCAAATGTTAGGAAGTCAAAAATACCCAATACTACATCCAATGTGACAAAAAACATACAGTAGTTAAATACTTCAATGTTCGTATTCTTATAAATAAGGGTTATTAGTTAAACCCGTTGGCCAAAGTGTTATAATCCTGCTGCCACGTCACGGCATGACCAGTAAGCAGGTTCTGAGGTTAAATGTTAGGAAGTGTCTGCAGCAAAGATGCTATAGGAAAATGAAGGAAGCTGATTGTATGATTCAATCCAGATATAGGTCCAACGTCACAGACCAAGCAACCTGTGCGTTGTTAGAAATGCACCCGCAATGCCGTCTCAGTGCTACAATTGGCTTTCCACAAAATTCAGGACAGAAGAAGAACCCGGATTGTCACGGGGAGACCAGTACTTTTTACACCGAACTACCATCCCTCCCCCTCCGCCACCCCCCCCCCCCCCCCGACATCACTTAGGATTTCTACACACATTGAAGAATCAGTCAGCATAGAAAAAGAAATACGACAAGACGATAACTCTACCGACCATGAAACAGAGATGCCATGGGGGGGGGGGGGGGTAATCAGTGCTGACCAGCTTGAACCACCCACGATCACTGAAACTGAACCAGCCACAGGTGGTTACCCTAGTCTCAGTGTAGAAAAGGATCTCACAAAGCAGGAGAGAACTCTTGCCAAGAGATTAAAAGAAGACTTGATAAAGTGGAAAAAGGAGCTTGAGCCAGGAATCCTCTAGAGAGGTGAGGAAGCTAAGCACATCATGGAAAAACTGTGCTTCGAAAAGTCCTCCATGAGATCATGCTGAATACAAGCACATACGGGAAGAGACACTGGTAATCTGCACCAGACACAAGGACTGCTTAACGAGTGTCCTCTTCAACCACAGCCACATATCAGAAACACGAACTGCTAGAAAGGTGGCAACCCTCGCTGGTTCATATCAGGAGTGCCTAATGGGGGCCCAAAGTCAGACGACACAATTTTTTTTTATAAAAAAAACTGGTATAAGTGAAGGTCAATTAGAGGAAGGGCTCCAATTCTAGCGTGCAGGTACATCTTGAGTGAGACAGGAGTGATGGGCTTAAGCCATAGCTAGACATAGAAAAAACAACCGTGTACAAGCTCCAAGAGTTTAGGTCAATAATGCCTTAGATAGCAAATATAAATAATATAGGTTCAAAGGAGTTTGACACCGGAACATGTGGGTTGAAGGGCTGTATAATGACAGTATGATTGCAGAATGATGGGGGTAAAAAGGAGGGCTAAAAACAGTGGGGACAATATGTTAGTGAAATTGACTCACTCAGTCTCCCAACCCCGGCTATGCCCGGTGTGGAGTACACTTTACTCACGATAGAAACACCGCCATTCTTCCTTCTTCCAGCTGCAGCCCTGACGCTACCAGAAGCGCCTCCCTTGGACATCCGGTAGTGAACGCTGTCCTCTCACGTGACAACAGGAAAAGGTAAGGATCAATTGTCCATCCGCTCCGTGAAAAAATGGTAGGCACTCACCAGCAAAGAGGTTAAAAACTTCTTTATTGAGCTACATAAAAAACAGACAGCACAAACTACTCTCCCACGTGTTTCACACCTACTATGGCGCTTTCTCCTTTGACCTAACCACAAATGGAAGGTATGTGGCAGGGCCTTATCCCCTGTCTAAAAAAGGGCTCAAAATAGGAAGCCTGAATCTGGCTGATGAGTCCAGCAGGGAGCTGGTTAATTGCAGCTACAGACAATGAGCCAATCCCCACCTGCCTCATCAAAAAGGTAGAAAAAGCCTCCTGCTTAAACTGCAGGGAATCGCTCTAGCACAGGGGAGGTGGGTGTTGATTAGAGAAAAATCCCAAGGAACCAGCCCCTCTATTCCAGGACACAGTGGTCCCTGGAACACACTAGAGCAAGGGTGCGCAAACTGCGGGGATTTTTTTGGGGGGGGCGCGGGTGGTTGCAGAGGCCCCAACGCTCTTCCCTGAGGCATTTAAATGCTGGGGGACCACGCGAGGCATCTGCAACTTCAATTTACCCAGGATTCAGCCGGCTTCTGGATGCATCGCCATGGCAATGCAGCATCAAATGACGCGACAACCCGTGGCGTCACTTGACCCCGGGTTCACAGGTAGGGGGTCGAGCACTGGGCTGGCAGGCAAGGGGGCGCAGCGCAGAAACTTTGAGCACAGCACCCTGCGCTAGAGGGTGCACACCACGGACATCAACCCAGGATGTAAAGAGCCCTGATAATTGGACTTTGGGCCAGGGGCTGGTAAGAGGCCTATCCTCCCAGCCCTTCAGATAGGGACTGAGACATGTGAGTCAGCCCTTACAAAGGGATAGGCCTGTTTGTTAATTTTGACCAATATGCTGCTTAAAAGCTGTGTTGTTTTGAAGCTACGGGCTTAAATAAAAACCAATTAATGGAGAATTCCTAGAAATACATTACTGCATAGATACATTATTTATAATAAGGAATATACTCATAAGAATGATCATTTATCTCCAATTTCACAATCTGGTTAAGTATGTCTTTAAAAAAGAAAACTAGCAGCACCTTAGGCATAAATCACACGACTGCTACAAAAAGGATTAAAACCAAAGAGATAACAAGCAGTTTTGTACAATATACACAAGTTCCATTGATAAATGTGAGTCAAATTGGTCACGCACATTTTCCAGCTAGTAATATAAATAAATGCCTGAAAGTAAATTAAGCAACTCGGGGAGCAGGTATATAAAATCGGGATATAGACCATTGAAGATAAACATCCCTGTTCACTGCAGCGCATCCCTCATTAGATAACTATGTGATAATTAGCTTATGCGGAGTGTATCAAACACGGTTGGTTAGAATAAGTGTCTGCAAGTACAGGGGTAAAGAGTAAGGCCTCGTTCTTAGTGCATGCTGTCACGCGTGTGGGGACCTGCACTGCAGGTGGAGACATCGGGAGGCAACAGAGAGTCGTGGCGGAGGCGTGACGTCATGTGAGCGGTTCGCCCTCATTGGCTGAAGCACTCACGTGATGCGGTCTCTGTACGGCTAAATCAAAATTGAAAATCTTCATGTGAAACGCTCACGCGGTCGCTCTGCAGCGCTCGCGAACTATGTGCAGCTTGCATTGAATTATGTTCATTTGTTCCGGCGAGAATAATAACGGCCCTTAGAGATAAACTGGCTGATCACA